>NW_017257296.1:311935-328463 GCF_001594055.1 Mycetomoellerius zeteki
TTCAGCAGGCAAAAATACATCAAAAATGACTATATTTATACTTATATTCCATAATAATTGACAGTGATATCATTTAACTTTTATATTAAACTCAAATTTTTCAAACTTACGGTTAGTATAACATGAAAATTACATCTAAGATTAATTTTTTATTTATGCATTATCAGCATCGCATTATCAGCATCGCAAATTAATGAGAATTATTTTGGTGCAGGATACAATTCTAGGATAATTTCTATATAATTTGATTGTGTGACAGCGATTAGCAATTATACATTACATTTATCTTCATAATGTCCCAATCGCTGAGGCGTTCTCTCTGGCCGATTTTTGCCTTTGGATCCTGAAAATATTCAACAATAAGATCTCAATGTTACTACAAAAATTATTTTTATTTATACGTAATAATATTGTTATACGTAATAAGATTGTTCACAAGTTCTGTATTTTTAGCTTAAAATTGTATATACAATATTTTCGTCAAAAATAAACGAAATTTAAATTTAAAAAAGGGTTTTAAAGCTTGAAATCTTTACTTTCAAAAGGTTATTATAATTTTTGAGTTTATGTGAACTTGATAATTTTTACCAAAAAGAACTACGAGTCTAAAAAAGGGAAATTCTTCTTATTTCATAAGTCTGCCATGTGCCAAAAAAATTGTGAAATTTACGACTATCTATCTTAAAGTTTTCCCTACACAAAATTATTTTTAAAAAATCTTCCTACGATATTTTGTTCTTGAGTCTAATAATTAAAGTATTTCGATAATGAAATTAATGACAGACATACGCTAGTCGTAATACTATAAATGTTTATAAAAATAATACTTACTTTTAAGGGGATAATAGTTTTTGTGTGATTGAGTACGGCATCCGCGTACGCTGAAGAATGCATTATGCTGTCATAATCATAAGGGATATCAAAATCACTCCACTCCAGCTCAGCTTTTTTGAACTTCCCTTTGGCATCTGAGAATGCATACGATAAAAAAAAGCTTATAACATAAATCAATAAAATAATTTTAATCAATTATTACAAGCATTTACTATAAACAAGGTGTTATTTTTACACAAGAGGTTGCTGTTTAATGTTAAAATATTAATAATTATTGAACAATGAAAGAAAATTCTCATGTGAAGCGATATATAAACTACAGAGCTATAAGTATATAGATAAAATATAGCGACTTGAAACATATCTAGATATTTTAAACGATAAATTAATTGCAAAGTTATAGCTGCATTAAGAATTATATACTTAGATTAAATACTTTTATTTAAAAAAATTAATCCTTTTAAACTTTTTGTTATTTAAATAAATACCTTCTTGAATATTTTCCCAATTGATTTTCACATAATTATCTCGGTTTGATCTGGTATGCTCGTGAGAAAAGCCAGCAGTATGCATAAATTGATGCATGATAACACCTTTTCCTAAACATTCAGGAATCTGCAAATTCATTTGTTGTTCACCGCCTTTTCTGCCAATCTCGCTCCAGCATCCAGAATAATCGCTACTGAGTTTGACATAGTTTTCTTCGTTAGTCCTATCTTTAATTTCCATGCATGTATACTTTTTAAATTCATTTATTGCTTGACGTATACGTTCATGTCCTTCTTCATCTGTAATGTGTGTGAACAAAAATAAAATAAGAATTTTACACACAGTGATAACCCGGGAAAAAATGTTTTATAGTATTATATAAAACATTTTTTTTCCGGAACTCAATTCAATTGGCTCAATTTTCTTAGAGTGAGATTTCACTCTAAAGAAGATTAGTGA
Organism: Mycetomoellerius zeteki; assembly: GCF_001594055.1. NCBI lineage: Eukaryota > Metazoa > Arthropoda > Insecta > Hymenoptera > Formicidae > Mycetomoellerius > Mycetomoellerius zeteki. The sequence goes on from NW_017257296.1 coordinate 313,718, forward strand.
TTCGAGATTAGTGTATTATGAAACATAATTGATTTTAAAGAATATATTATAAAATGTTGTTGAATTTTTAATTTTGAAGATACTTACCGAAATCGCCATCGACTACGATAGGAATAACGCCATTAGACCAACGCCAATCAGTAGACTCATTAGTCAGTACATTTCTTTTAATGTTATTTGCGGCCATGATATCTCCTTCAAAGTAGTTACCCAATTCGTCAGGGTTTACGTTCATATTTTCGCTCCATTGCGCAGTCCTTAGTCCTGTTTCATTATTCGGAATCATGTCTAACCCTCTATTGCCTTCCTCACTACAATTCTCTCCATGAGAGACTGCTCCCTTTGACGTGATGGCAATAAGTATCCATGCGAAAGTAACTAACATGATAGACATTCAATCAAATTATAAGAAGTTACCCTTTTCTATGGTCTTGACGACGAAAGCAAATGCAATAACAAAATATTCGGAATGTTTCCCTCTTTATATACTCCATCGCAAAGTGTTTTCACACTTTACTTACTCGCATAATCTTATCACTTTGTGAACTAAACAGCGCTTTTGGCGAGAATAATATTACTCATAAGTAATTATGTATTACTCATAAATAATTAGGATAACACTGTACGTATACCGTGGTATATACGTCGTATCTACCGGAAACTTTATCTAGTATAACTATTTATACTGTGTTTACAGTAAAAATATTAATAAAAATTTTATATTATTTCCACTATAAAAAGATTAGAAATGTGGAATGTTTGTTTAATTATAATAAAAAATTTTTTATATCTCTTATACTTTTTTACCGTATATTCCATAGAGAGTACGGTGCATGAAAAATTCACAAATGATGCTTAGAAATAAGACGTAAAATTATAGTATACAATATCTTATATTATGGTATTTACAAAATTTCATAATATGAATAAGGATGATAAATATATAGAGAAGGTAGTATTATAGCACTCCAGTTACATTTCACGCAATAACTTTGTTAATAATCAATATTTAAGTTTAAAACTTGACAATTACATTCATTAAAATGTTATTGAATCGATTCTGGACTCAAAGTTACGAAATATTTATTGCTTAGGATACTATTAATAAAAATGTGGCGATATTGGGTAATGACTCTAAGAAAAAAATGGGTGGTAATATGGCCTTTCATAAAATAGCCTTAAAATAGTTTTGTTTAGAAACAGTATTTGGTTACAAAATGAACAAAAAAGAAAATCATTTTAAAATATATGCAAATGAATGTATATACATTCACTTTTGCATATAAGCTGCTCAGTACTAAAAATAGTAAACGTAATATAAACTATATATTAACAGTAGAGTTACAATCGATTATCAAATAATTATTTTAATATGAAAATCTCAAAAAAGAGGTCGTGAGTAATCAATATCCATAGAAGGCCACATCAGCAAAATGCCATGGTATTGTTGAATAACTCAAAATATATATAGTCAAATAAAATATTAAATAGCAAATAACACTCAAAAATATATATATTCGTGTGATAATATCAACTTTAAGAAAAATAAGGGGAAGTAGGTGTAATTAAATGTTAAAGTGTACCTCAGAAACGTTTCGAAATACTTAAAAGTAAAAATGCGTTATAATAAGTGCTGGCTATTGAGTATTTGCGTCATGATGTAACGGCGAGCTACTGAACTAATAATTCCATAAGTAATCATTAAGATTCGCTATATAATAGCAGAGATATTAAGGAAGGCCACAATATATACACTAGTCATAATACCACCTTCTCCTCTATATATATGAAATAATAGACAATCATTATAACAATTTTTACATACATTATAAGGGTAATAACATTTTTCTACTAGAAGTACATGTTTCTACTTTTGTACTTAAATAATCAGATCATACTAGATGAAAAAGCGATACGATATTTTCAAATTATTATATCTCAAAAACAAGAAATTATCGAGTAACGTTTTACAAATGTTCTAAAAATAAGTATGCATATTCATAATGCTATAATATCTTATATATTATTGCAAAATTACAATTTTGTTTCTATAGGCTTTTTTTTAAGATATTTTCCCGGAATCCGATCGGATATCCGGAAAATGTCGGATATCCGACTCGAAGAAATTGCTTTCTCGGATATCTGACCAGATACCGGATATCCGATATCCGGTATTCGGTAATTTTACGATCTGGTGCATCCCTAAAAATAACTTTCGATTGTAGATCGCTGGCGGGCCTGTACATGCTTATAGATATTGATATGTACATTAAGGTTCATTACCACCAGGATTTTTAGATTATTTATCTATCGGAAGTTTTATGTTTAGATATACGTGCATCCTAATTTATTTCATAGATTCTAGCTATATTTTCATTTATAAAAATAATATATATAACTTTAAAATAACCTGACGGAAAAAACTTTTATGAAAAAGTACAGAAAAACTATAGAATATATAGATTGAGAAAATCTTAGAAATTCTTAATTTTTCGTAGATATTTGTAGTGGGACGTAGAGTGGAGTTGTTTGTTTCATAATACAAGATACGAAAAAATGTTCCGTTAAAACGGTTCCGTAAATACAGCGTCAAAAGATACGGAAAGAGCGAAGAATTTCTTGGTTTTTCAAACAATGTCCCTACGAATATTTACGAAAAATAGAAACTAATGTAAGAATCATCTAAGATCTTGTCTCAATCTATGTTGTTTTTCGCAAAAGTTTTTCCACCAGGAATATTAAACGTACACAATTAAAAATATATATGTGATGATATTTCAATTATTAATAATAAAATTGTATACTTTTAATCAATAAATACATTTTTTCTATATAAAACAAATAATATATATAAAATTGTATGATATTTAATAATTATATATAATATCTATATATATATGATCTTATTAATTACTAATTTATATAAACATTTAAGTATATATAACAAATTATTCTATATAAAGTATGTATATTATAATTATATATAATTATATGTAAAACATTTTTTCCAGGGTAGCTGTTTCTAATTTTCAAAAATTCTTTTTTTAAGGAAAAACAATGACATCATAGTTTATAATTGTAGGCATTATTATAGCACCCATTCCATTGCGAAACACAATGCGTCCTTGTATTATAATTTTTCTAATAACCCTATACTTACAAAAAAAATTCCTTTTTTTTTAAATAGATAACTTTCTCTTCTTGCAAAGGATATTAAAAAAAAACAATGATATATAAAACGTGAATTTTTTATGTAAAATTAAAAAAAGCATACTAGAATTTGAATAATTTTCTTGTCTCCATATATTATGTATGTAACAGTCGATTTTGTTCTGTATAATATTAATTATATATTATGCTCATTGTTAGTATCAAAGATATTTACTAAAATTACTAAATTACTATTACTTATCGATAGGAATAATGCAAACGGCGAGATTTATCTTCTTCAAACATCTTCGTTTCTTTTGAAACTAATTTTTATGATCATTATCTCTTTCCAAGTAGTCGCTCAATTCCTTAGGATTCATATTAACTTCCTTGATCCATTGCATTACCTTGTTTCTTGATCCTTGTTTCCTTGTTTGGAATCATGTTGTGCCAATTTTGATGGTACATTCCTTTATATAAAGGACCGTTTCTGCTAATACAAATATTATCAAGACGAGAAGCTTCTAAGTGAGAATAATTAATCGATACAATATGATAGATACTAAATGAAATTCCAAAAAGTTATTGTTTTATCTATGGTCCTATGGCAATGAAAGCAAATGCAGTAATACTATATTCCCTTGGTACTTATACATTTCATTGCAAAAGTTTTTGCATCCCACTTCCGCATAATCTTATCGATATTTCTAGGAAACTAATTTTGGCTGGAATACCATAAATTATATGTGATGGTCAGGGTTGAATAAGTTAACTTTTTTTTTAATTAACAAGGAGAGGCTACGCTCTGTTCTTCACCGATTTTAATCAAACTTGCAGCGATGTTAGAAGAGCCTATCAAACGAACACCTGTAAAGCCGTTCGCGCCAATGGGCCTTAGAAGCCGAGTAATGATCATTCAAAAATATACCAAAAATCTGAAAACGGTCTAATATCTCGGAAAGTATGCATTTCTGAGAAAAATGTCTTAGACAAAAGTGATAGGGTTTAATAAGATGTATATACTAGTCTTATAGATTTGAACTTAGGCGGCACTGTCAAGGTCAAGTCAAGGTCACGGTGCCCCCAAGTTCAAATCTATAAGACTAGTATATACATCTTATTAAACCCTATCACTTTTGTCTAAGACATTTTTCTCAGAAATGCATACTTTCCGAGATATTAGACCGTTTTCAGATTTTTGGTATATTTTTAAATGATCATTACTCGGCTTCTAAGGCCCATTGGCGCGAACGGCTTTACAGGTGTTCGTTTGATAGGCTCTTCTAACATCGCTGCAAGTTTGATCAAAATCGGTGAAGGGCAGAGCGTAGCCTCTCCTTGCAAGTTAAGTTAAAGTTAACAGCCTTGAAAATTTATTTTAATTAAAATACAAGTTAATCCATAATGAAATTAATTGAATTAAAAGTTAATAGTTACCGATAAAAAATTAAGTTAAAAAGTTAAGAGTCTAAAATGTAACTTAAGTTAAGTTAAAATTAATTAACTTTTTAATTTTTTAATTTTTAACTTTTATCTTTTTAATTTAGCACTACCCAATTCTGGTAATGGTCATATATCTTTCCTCAACAATTATATATAATTGACAAATAATTATTTTTTTTATTTATGTATTTGCTTCTGACAAAAATGATAAACAAAAAAGTATTTAACTTAAAAATTAATAAACGAATTGATTACACATATACAATTAAACATAAACTCTACGATATTATATTTAATAGCTCATAATTATAAGCATTGTTAAAAACATAATTGTATATCTTTAATCAATAAATACAATTTTTTTATATAAAATGATTGATAATAATAAATTACAAATTATATATATATAAAATCGTAAAAATAAACAATATAAATAAAATTGTGTATTATCCACACCTAATATGCACAAAAACACGAAATGTGCATAGAAGAAAGGACTATTCTTAAATCAACCATATGTTCATATACAGGGTGTCCCAAATTTAAATGTCAAAACTTTGGGAGTATGTAGAGGATCGAGAAATTAAGAAAGAAAGTCCTTTAAAGATGCTCGTTTTTGCTTCGTTTTGGAGAAAATCGCAAATAAGGACAAAATGTAATTTTCATTTTTGTACTTATTTATTATACTTATTCATTCACATTTATTTATTCACGTTATCACAACAGCTGCCGTAATTCATTCATCAGTACGGATCTCTGATAGAATAGCCAATTAAGTCTTTATTTTACTTGCACAGTTATACATTTTGTTAATTTTCTGATAGTCTGACTCGCTAAGTCTATCTCTCTGACCGATACTAGCTAATGGATTCTGAAAATTTCAACAATAAAATCATTAATATTACTACAAAGATTGTTTTAACAGACAAACGCACAAAAGATACACATAATTTGATGCAGCGTGTAATTTGCAAATATGTAAAAGTTTTTCTATATTAAATTGGCAAATCGATATCTCGAATTTATTTCTGTTTAATAATATAACTAACAATAAATCCTATAAAGATTATTTATAAAAAATAATTATCACTTACTTTGGGAATGATAGTTCTTATAATAGGGTTTTTGGCAAATGCGTACGCTGAATAATGCATCACGCTGCCGTAATCATAAGAGATGCCGTAATCTTGGACGACGTTCGGGGAAAGTTTGACGAAATTATCCGTTTTTGCTAAACACACAAAATAAAGATAATTTATAATGTAAATGTGCAGAATATTTTCATTCAATTATTACAGCGTTTAGAATAAATTGTTATATTTACGAACAGTCGTTCATTGTTTTAATGTTAATAATTAATAATTCTTAAGTGAGAGAGAGAGAGAGAGAGAGAGAGATAAAAGACAGAAAATTCCTAGAACTTTTCATGAATCAATCTGCAAATAGATGAAAAACTTTCTGGTTTGAAAAATGGCACATCATTTTGTTGATATAATAATACTATAAAATTAGTTAATATTAAATATTAATAAATGACAATGCAAGATATTTGCATGCAATCTTTGAAATATTTATTTAAGAAAGTTAATTGAATCCTTATTTTAAATCTCTTATTGTTAAATTATAAATATACGCACATTCTGCAATATTATTCCAGTTGATAGTCACATAATCATCTCGATCATCTCTAGTGTGCTCATGCCAAAAGCCAACAGCGTGCATGATCTCATGTATTACGGTACCCTTTTTCTTTACACAACCAGGAGTTTGTAAGTTTATTGATTGCCCACCGCCAATCTTGCCAACATAGCTCCAGCATCCAGTATTATAACTAACAAATTTGACATAATCCTCTTCGTCCGTTCTTGGTTTAAGCTGGATACATGTATACTTCTCATACTCCTTTATAGCTTCATGTATAAGATTCAATTGATCGTAATCTACGATACAAAATTTATCAACGTAAATAATAAAAATAAAACAATTTTGCACACGATAAGAACGTTTATCATTCCCAGATGACTATTTCTGTTTACATTTAAATTTTTATTTATATTTTGCCATCATAAAATAATTTAATAATGATAAATGCATTATTACCTTATTTTATTTTAATATATTGCTAAAAATGGGATAATTGATAGATATATTCTGAAAATAAATTAATGTCTGCAACATGTTTTAATTTTTAATGCTGGATATTTTGAAATGTAACATATCATAAGTTAAATTAACAACATCAAATACACAAACAAAAAGAGGGATCTTTTATTTTATTCTAAGAAATATTATATTTTATAATATAATTTTTTATTATATACATTGAAATAAAAAAATAGATATAATATCTTTGTATAATATTTATGTTTTTATAAAATATTGTATCCATAAAAGACTGCACATTGTGCATAATCTAGTAATACTACTAATGATACTACAAATGTACTCTTTATTTTATATTCTATTTACTGATATAAATGATTTGATAAAAGATTAACACCTGTTAAATTGGATCTTTTTCATATAATTAGATATGACATATTGTGGAATAATTAGTTTGATGAAACAAATTGATCGCTAGAATGGCTGAATTTTCAAAATCCTTACCGAAGTTACCCATGATTACGTAAGGAATAACGCCATTAGACCAATGAAGACTTTCATCTTTCGCACCGTTTAGTGTGACGCCTTTTGCGATCATGATGTCTCCTTCCAAATAGTTGCCCAATTCTTCAGGATTTACGTTCATATTTACGGTCCATTGTGATATTTTAACTCCCGTTTCGTTGTCCGGAATTGTCAGGGCCACTTGTAAGGTATCCTCTACGTCAGAGATTGGTATCGCCGACACAAATGTTGTAAGAACGACAATCGTCCACGCTGACGGTAGACCCAACATGATCAACGTTAAATCAGTAAGTGACTGATTTAACTATGTATGATGACGAAAGCGAATACAGTAATAGAGAGTTTTATTCGTTTCCCTTTTTATATATTCCCTTTTTATCTAAAAAATTTCCTGCCCCTCCTATTTAATTTCAGGCCAATAAATATCGTAAATGATGCCAATCACAGATCAAAGATGCCATTCGCAAACTTGCTGATGATAACGATCAATCTTCCTTTGATTCACATATAGCATTTAATTGAACGATCTTATCGTATTTAGTACAATATATTTTGTTCTTGATTTTTTTGAGATAGATCTTTATCAATGAATATACATATGATATCTGTAAGTGTTTGATATTTATAATGAGTATAATTCACAGTTACATTTTTATCACGATTAATTATAGTATTATAAAATAAAAACTTGTATAGTAAACAAAAAAGTACAAGAAAAGTTTTTAATATAAAACGAAGAGTTTGTTATATGTACGGTAAAATAAATGCAAATTTTTAATATTCTTTTATTATAATATCTTAAACAATTTGAGAAGTTTGAACAAGTGAATAAGATAAGTTTGCGTCTAATTATATTTGTATTATCTAAAACGCGCATAAAAAATCGGACATTGACATTATTTTTTCTTAGAAAATGATATTTTTATGATACAATTATCTTTAATATTATCTCAGCAAATTTCTTGCTAGATTTATTTTTGTAGAAATATGGATAAATATGTCACTCGAACGATTACCATATTCATCTATATTTCAAATACTCATTAAAAGTAATCGCATTAACTTTTAATATATAACTTTTAATGAGTATTTAAAATATAGATGAATATGACAGTCATTCGATTGCCATATTTATCTATACTTCTACAAAAATAAATCTAGCAAGAAATTTTGTTATTATACTGTAAAAATACATTTAAAATAATATATCTATAATAAATATTTTATCGCGATATAGCTCATCTATTTTAATATATTTTATCAGTAGGAATTACATAATGTTTTCTTTATCAATCGATAATGTCCAGTATATTTTCTCTACTTTTATTCATGAACTTTGATATTTCATCAATATTTGATTAATAAAGGAGGATTAAAAAATTCAATAAGAGAGGGTGATGCATTTGTATATTATAATATGTAACTTATAAGATAGATACACATTCATAATATTAAAATATATGATAATAATTATATTAACATATAGTATAATAATACTGTTTATACTAATTATTCACATATCGTCTTTAAAAAAATAATCGTATCCTTTGCACATAAGACTAGATGCTCTTTTCTTTTTTTTAGGGGAAGATTCTTATTAGGTAATTAATTCTCTAAAATCAAACATTTCTTTTTTTTGTGTTAACACGTGCGAAGACGTTGCTTAATATTCATTCATCAGTACTGATAGTCATCGTAGTTAACTATGCCAGTACGTTTGCCGCATCTGTACATCCTCCTGATTTTCAGAATGTCCTTCTTGCTAAAGCCCTCCCTCTGACCGAGCTTTACCTCGCTGTTTCCTTGGAATATTCCGCCAATAATATCCAATATTCCACCGTTCAGTTGTCTCTACGGACACATACAAACACATAAATACGTATATAATATACAATACAATTCAATATAGTTTTTATGATTCGCAAATTCGCAAAATGTACTTTCTTTTCTATTATACTGGTAAATTCGGTAACTCCAGTCTGTGTAAGCTCCGTCCAGTGATCAAACTATTCATGTACCTAATATAATTAATGATAAAGCATTGACATAGACAACACATATGTTTATAGAGATCGCCTACCTTGGGCACGATGGTTTTCAATTGATAGTTTTTGGAGAACGCTGTCGACGAGTAGTGCATCACGCTATCGTAATCGTAACCGATTCCGAAGGCATAGGTGATCTCCGGGGTAGCCTTGTTAAAATTGTACGCGTGACCTACATACATAACGCACGTGATAAAAATAGAATTTCATAAAAATAAAATTTCATGCAGAAGAGATAACCCCGGCCGGTTATTAGGTCGATGACTTTTCATGCGCAACACACTGCGACAGCAAAATGTCATGTGATTTAAATTTTCGAGAACTGATTGGAATTGGTATTACCTCACAAAAAATTTTTAACCAATAATAGCATTTTGCTGTCGCAATATGCTGCGCATAAAAAGTCAGCTTAAAATTTTACGATACAAAGAATCGCTCATATTTAATATTGAAGGCATTAGTACTAAATTCTCATAACCCAAGCAATAAAGTGGCATTTTAATGACATCTTGCTGACGTTAAGACGTCACCTTACTATAGAAAACGATAGAAAATATTTCATAAATCATACAAGTAAAAAAACATTGCCAAATAAAAAGCATGTTATTTAAGTTAATAAGTCAGTTAATACTAAATAATACTAAATACTTTTAATATTAATATTATATAAGTAGACAAAACGGTTTTCAGTTGTATCTTCATTAGAAATAATCACTTTTCAAGATGATTTAGCTTTAAAATATAATAGATAAGATATAAAAAACCATGCGAGAAAATATGTCCAAAGAACGTTAGATCTCATGATTATATATTTTTTTTAGACAGTTTTATTGTTTGTGAGTGGGATGCGAGTACACACCGTCCGAAATATTGTCCCACAAAATATTCACGTAATCGTCCCGCTCGTATCTGCTGTGCTCGTGCAAAAAGCCAACGGCGTGCATCAGCTCGTGTATCACCGTGCCCTTCTGCGTCAGGCAACCGGGAACCTGAAGGTTTATGTCCTGCCGGCCGCCAATCCTACCCACGCTGCTCCAGCATCCGGTGTTACCGGCTGTGATTCTGACGTAATCGCTTTCCTCTCCCGTGTACGGCTTAAATCTGATGCACGTGTACTTGTGATAGTCGTCCATTGCGTCGTATATAACTTTCTGCTGCTGTGCGTCTGCAATACGAATGAAAAGACAAAAATATAGCGGTCTTAAGTGATAAAGGAGAGAGCTTTCAAGAATTTTGCTCAGATGAATATTTAAATACTCAACACAGCAAACACCAACCTAAGGAATTCTTAAAAATCAATTTAAAAAATGACTTAATTTTGATTCTTAACGTTAAACAGTCCAATTTTGTAACAAAAAAATCATCATTTTGACTTTAAGTGAAATCAAAATAAGTCATTTCGACTTTTTTTTAACTTACCTAGTATGTTTTTTGGAAACTGTTAATTACATTTTTTTATATAACTGTCATAGTACATTATATTATAAATATTGTTAAGTGGGAAATTATAATTAACATAACTTATGTTATTTTATACTTACATAACTTAATTTCTCATTTAATATAATATAACATAATTAACTTAGTACACACATAATGATTTTCCGGTCCTTTATTACACATGATGAGTCATTCATGTTCGGGATTAATTTTCATCATTTTAACAACTATACAAAAATTATTTAGTGATTCTCACATATGCTTTAACATCTTTAGAAAATATTTGGAAGAGTGTGTATTTCAAAAAATTGTATATAAATGTTATAATTAAAAGAATCAGGAAAGAGCATAGGCAATAGGAATTAAAACGCGGAAGACGTTGCGCAAATAATACGACTATGAAGCGTAAAAAACTTCTTTATTTGATAAACGCGCTTACATGTTTCGGTTCATTTTCGAGTCTTCTTCAGAGACAACATACATTCACGTATATAAAAAGTAACAAAGATTAATTTGTCATGGTGAGCTCCCCCGTATCGAGAATATAATTATCAATTTGAACTCAGATAAAAATAAAAGAAAGAAAAAAGAAAAACGAAAAGAAATTTTTAAACATATCAAATTAGAGAGAATGGAAAACTAATGTATCGGAAAACTTTAAAATGAAGTTAATTATCCCAGAAATGTTATAATTAATTCCTTGATGCTCTTAGCTTTTTGAAAAAAAAAAAAAAAAGACCGTGCAGGACACGAATGATCCAATTGTGTGTACTAAGGATTAACTGGCGTCAGTTAGCGTTCACTAGAAATTATTTTGAATGTTCAATTAATACTCGACATTTTCAAACGAAATAATGAAATAACTTAATAATAATAAGTACGTTATGACTTTGATATGAGATACGCGCTGCAAAACGCGCAATTTCTAAAAGACAAATAAAGGGAACTGCCGTGTATGGTTCTCGTAGTTACTCACTGAAATAAGGGCTAATTATGAAGGGAATGACGCCGTTGGGCCACCGGGCAGAGACCGCTGCAAGACCGTTTCTTCCGACGTTCGACGGAAACAGGATGTCTCCTTCCACGTATTCGCCTAACTCCTCCGGATTTACATCCATGTCCTCGCGCCACTGTGCCACCTTCAATCCGGTTTCATTGCTAGGGAATCTATAGAGTGAACTGCCAAAACTCCGCAGATGAGCGATCAATCCGCCGGGACTGTCCACGGCGTTGTCGAAGATATCCCGACGACGAAAGCTCGGCCATGCGAACGTCAACGATGTCAGGACGAAAAGCGTCCACGTGAGAGTGGCTAATAGTCCATACGGCATGATCGATATTCAATTGGATCAAGTAAGAGATACCACCGAATACGAAGACTAGATACCTTTAGATACCTTTACAGTCACGCGACAACAAGCGCGAATGATACGTAACCACTCAGGTCGTTCCCGTTTTTATATACGCCACGTGGAAAAAAATCTGTGCCCCACCCGCACGGATGTACTCGTTGTAAGAAACAGCTCCGGAAGTGATCGGGGCCATCCGTTGATAACCGTGGACTTTGGGTGATGCCAAGCTCAGATTTGCCGTTGGTATCTCTCTGATACCTCGAAGGTGCGACACCAAGACCCCGAGGACGCTATTATGAGTCATTAATCCTTCCGACATGACGATTACTTTAGAGGAGGCCGAATTTATAATACTTTCGCAATTTTGATGACATATGGATCAATCGTTATTGATATTGTAATCCAGAGAAGTTAACATTCTAATTTAGGAGATACTGAGAGGAAATATTTTCTCACTGAGAAACGTAATTATTTCAATTTTAAAATACTTACTTATAATTATCAATCAATTTGAAAGTATTTAATTAAGAATCGATTTAAGCATTAAGAAAATTCTGTAAAATATTTTCTATGTTTTTTAGCTTAAAATAAATTTTATAAATTGTAGAGAATAAATTTTGATTGGTGTCTTAGGATATCTATATTTTATTTGCATATACCAAGGAATAAGAAATAAACAATTTTAGAAGGTTTCCGAGATGTTTCCGCGGAAGTGAGGAAGCGCAGATTCCGTTTAGGTGGTCATTGCCACTTGATGCGTCAAGTACGTCTGCATAATGGGAGAACGGCATTATTAGCACATAAAACGGCGGGATTTATATCCCGACACGAAGTCATTCACATGCAAATCTTGCCAGACAAACATTTGTCATCGGAGAACCTCGGTGTATGACAGCAATTAAATAACCAAGGACGACATTTTTGTCACCCGTTTCGATATTATACTGATCATTACGATACATTATATTACTTAAAACATTCATTTAATTTAAGAAAAGTAACTTGAATAAAACGCTTGAGATATTTTAAGTGTTTACATTCTTTAAATGTTTATGAAAAGTTACTTGTGTGAAGCGTAGATGCGCAAAGTATTTCAAGTGGCTCATTAAAATGAACCCAGAAGTAACTTTAGAAAAATATCGTAGAGAATAAATGGGATTTCGAGAAAAAAATGTTTCATATATAATTATATATAATTATAATATAAAAAATTGACATATTGTATATATAATACAATTATATATATAATTATATATAAAATATGTCCATATAACATTTTTTCCCGGGCTATATATAGACTTTTTGTTTATACGTGTGTTTACAAAACATTCTATTTCTTATCTCAGTCTTCACAGGACTGAGCATGTATTTGGAATAGTTTTATTTAAAACATAGTATTGCAGTTCAAATATATTTTGTATTTTATATTTCAGCGGAGCACATGAAGTATTATGTATTTAAAATTGAAAGCTCGAAAGTTTTTATATTTTGTTAATTCGAGAGAGAATAATAAGATTGATTGTCAATCTTAGTATTTGAAATTCAAAATAAAAAAACTTTAATATACTCTCTATATGAAATACAAAATACGATCGTCTTACAAATACTGTTTCCCAAATAAAAGTATTTCAAATGTATATCCAGATCTGAGTTTTCATAAATTTTTCCAATCAGAATCCAAAAATTTTTTTAGGAATCCAATTGGATTTAGATTAGATCTTAAAAAGGGATCTCTCTTGTAACATTCGTGATGGACAAAGTTTTTATATGTGATACAGCGAAAAGACGTTGATACCGTTGGGTTTTTCCGCACTCAAGAAATAGCGGGTAAAATGCCATTACTTATAATCATTCGAGTGATTACAAATGGTAGCGACCAATTGCGAACCTATGAATATCGCAATATTTAACTAACGTACAGATAGCAGGAGCCTAAAAGCCGCATTACGAAAATTCTGTTGCGCGTTATCTAAAACCAGTTTGAAACGGCGTATTAGAACTTAGGTTCCCCTTTCTATTATACGAGCAACACGATAATTTTTGGTTAAAAAAAAGTAAATCGATCCCGTCCGTGCACACCATTTACATACAAGTCTGTATTTCTGGGGTTTGCATTTTCATGACATTTAGAGAAAAAGACAGAAACGTGAAACTAAAATTATATGAACAAATCTCTCTCTCTCTATATGACAAAAATAGAACCAAAAAATCATATAAATAATTTTAGTTAATTTTAATATTCTAATTAAAATATTAAAATATATTTTTATACAATCTTAAACTTCTTTTATGTAAATTTAGTCTTTAATAAGATATTTGTTAAAAAATATTTGCAAAATATTTATATAAACTTTAAATTATATAATTCATTAAATTATAATATAATTCATCTTCATCTCTCTTTTTATATATTAAATAATGAAAGTTTAATTATTCTACTCACGTTAACAAAATAGTATATATTATACTTGATTAATAATTAATCGCTAAATTAATCGCTAATTAATTCGGATCATCAAAATTGCTTACGGCAAGATTTCGAGCTGCGTAATTCGTAATCAAATTTTTCTCCCCACGTGTTAAACAATAAAGAAATTAATGAATCTACCTATGTTAATAAAATAGTATTACTTGATAAGTTAATCAGACGATTTATATCCATGTCTACACTGAAAAAAAGATTGGCTG
>NW_017257296.1:328687-328908 GCF_001594055.1 Mycetomoellerius zeteki
CAGCCAATCTTTTTTTTCAGTGTATCAATGTAAATTATTTAATTTAATCTCAGTTTAATTTATTTTTTTATATATTTTTTTTAATTCTAAAACTAGACAAAGATAAAAAGTAAATTAAACTGAGATTAAAGTTACATTGAGTACGTTCAGAAAGACACTATTCGCGCACTGAAAAAAAAGATTGGCTGCTGCAGCAAATTAGATAATAAAATATGGCATAG
>NW_017257296.1:328941-431807 GCF_001594055.1 Mycetomoellerius zeteki
CCTATCCACAATGTCAGTATAGGATTTCGATAGGCTAACACAACCAAAAATTGGCTGCTGCAACCAATTAAAAATGCTATGTCATATTTTACTATCTAATTTGCTGCAGCAACCAATCCTTTTTTTCAGTGCGCCCTAAACGCAAACGCTACCAACGCTGTTCGTGGAGCCAATAGCGTGATAGCGTTAGCAGCCTCCATGAACGACCTTAACGTATAGTGTTGATAGCGTTTTACATTCATCGAGATTAATGTAGAGGATTCTATTCTCAACCACCGACCAAACTGTTCTCTCTCTAATAATTTAAATTTTTAGAGTTTCGCGTAGAATATACATAACGTGAATTTTAAATTTTCTCGTAGTGAATAATAGAAGACAGAATACAATCTCAATTGCAATCTTTATGCCGCCAGGTCGGAGTGAAAACGTATTCTTGCTTGCTGTAAGTATCATCTTTAATTTTTCAAAGTGTCTGTCGAGCTTAACTTGCGTTTTTTTTTTCATCACAATTTGATTTCATCACAAATGTGTAGGTCGGAGGTATTTTGTTACTGGCGATTTTTGCCTAGCATTATTGCAAGCCATCATAGAGATTGTAATTAACATTGCGTTTTGTTATTCACTACGAGAAAATTTAAAATTCATATTACATCCTAAGGAGAACAAAAAAATCAAAGTAATGTCAATTTGACGCCATATTGATGAATTTATATCATTTTTTGGTCATGATAAAAATTTTGATCTCAGATGATCTAAGAATGACTTTATACTCCGAATGCGGGAATTTCGGATCACCTTGTATACATATGAAGTCATTCATATATAATGTCATTTATATATAAAATCATTTATATATAAAGTCATTCTTAGATCATCTGAGATCGAGATTTTTATCATTACACTCAGAGAAAAAAGTCGTATCAGTAACTATAAATTTGTAGTGAAATAGCGCCTCAACTATATACATATTATTAAATTCTAATAAGAATACTAGATTAAGTGAACTAAGAAAATATAATACATTAACCATATAAACAATTTATAAATGGTTAATATTACTATATTTTCTTAGTTCACTTAATTTACTTATTGTTGTTATTAAAACTTTATAATACATAGTTACAAATTTGTGTACGCATTTCTTATTTATTTTTGTCTTCCAAGTTTGAAACCAACGCTGCGCCTTTTATTGTAAGCTGAGTGGTTTCCTTCTTAGGGAAAACTGAACTCCGCTACGTCCCTCTGGTGACAAAGCCGCGCACTACTCGTACTGAGCGACCCTTTAAAAATTTTTGTCTAAACTAGAAAAATGTAATTGTTATATCTATTTGCATGAAGTCCAAGTAACTCAATGTGTAGTTGAGTCACTACTTCACTACTAATTAATAGTGCATACAATTTATTACCGTGACTATATTTTTATAATATTCAGCACTACTTTAGTTTCTATTACTTTGTAAAACTAGTTACAGGTACTTCAATTGCAAAAGTTGCCAAATTTATAGTTGCTGGAACTATTTTGTTTTCTCTCAGTGTACCAAAAAATGACATAAATTCGTCAATATGATGTCAAATTGACATTATTTTGATCTTCTTGTTTTCCTTAGGCATATACCTTACTTTGTACAGCACAGAATTTGCAGCATCATTGCAAAATCTCTGCAATATTGCTGCAACTTTTGTGCAACTTTGTGCTGTAGGGGGCGATGCAGTGAATAACGCAATCTGAATTTTTTAATATACAGGGGAACCTATGGACGGTTCAGGGAAAGTTTATAATCTGTAGCGGTTCTTGAAACAACATTCGATCGCGTAGTAATTCACAACAGTGCTGTTCACAGAGCTTGCAAACGCTAACGCTACCAATACACTATCTCGGAAGGAATGCGCAGTTATGATGTAACACATTAGTCCATTAGTACCATTAGTCCATTAGTGACGTCATGATTGTTTGTTAGCACTATTTGCAACTCTGCGAACAACTTGTAGCGTTAAATAGCGCGAATAACGTTTCTACGAACGCACTCATTGTGAATATAAAATAGGGTAATTATTTAGAATACCATACTCCTAAAATCTTAATAAAAATACACTCGTCCGACGCGTTTTCACTCAAAATTTGAAAGAATCTGGCAAAAAATGCGGCGGTCGGCCTCGTGAACCGAAATATTAAGCGTTGAAATTTAATATTTTAGAGGTTAAGATATCTGTCATCTCCCAGTAAACGAGAATGGATTGAAATGGATTCAGATTTTCAGAAATATAGATTCACGAATGTTAAAATGAATGCTTTTCAATTCTGAATGCATTTTTATTCATTTATAAGAATTGCATAGAGCATATCTATGCTTTTCAATCTAAAAATAATATCAGTGTTTTCTGTGCATTATGAATACTGTTCAATTCAAAATTTTGAATAGGAAATGCAGTTTTTCAATCCAATTGCATCCAATTGAATCCAATTAAATCCAAAAAAAAGTATTCGCTATTTAAAATACGCATTCGGATAGAAAAAAATTTCAATCCATTTTAATTCATTCTCGTTTACTGGGCTCCACTCGATACAGCGTTATGTATACATTCTGCTTTAATTACACAAATTCACTGCTTTAAAAACAAATTCTCTGCTTCACAAACACAAATTCACTGCTTTAAAAATATAAATTCACTGTTAATGCAAAGAATTTGTGTGCTTAAAGCAGTGAATTTATATTTTTAAAGCAGTGAATTTGTGTCTTTAAAGTAGTAAATTTGTGTTTGTGAAGCAGAGAAATTGTTTTTAAAGCAGTGAATTTGTGTAATTAAAGCAGAACATATACATAGCTATATTGAATCGGGATGGCAGATATCTTAACCTGTAAAATCTCGAACTTTAACGCTTAATATCTCTCCGTTCATGAGGCCGACCGCCGCATTTTTTTGCCAGATTCTTTCATTTTGAGTGAAAACGCGTCGAATGAGTGTATTTTTATTAAGATTTTAGGTGGAGAGAGTATGGCATTCTAAATAATTACCTAAAATAGAAATGGACATTAGACGATCAAAATTTCTTTGAATTCGTAAATTTGAAAAAAATCGAAAGAACAATCGAGCTTTGAATTTAAATGAGATTCGATTAATCGATCGAGTTTAGCCGAGTTTAGCCAACCCATGATGCAATGCAAAGTCCGCTTGCATTGCATCATGAGCAGACCTACAAAACACGAATAACCTCAAAATATTTCTTGTCTGTTTACATTGTGGTTGCACGAGAGTGAATAAAATTTTAAACAAGAGAAATTGCCACAATGACTCTCGAAGATTCATGGGAGGTCGTGAAACAAGCGGCCGAGAAAAACAGGCACGAGCTGGTGCTGTCGGGCACATCGGTGTCCGAACTGATGAAACTATCCGGCCTGGATAAGAACTTGTTTAACCTCCACAATTTAAATTATCTCAGTATAACGCATACGTGTCTTCAGGAGGTGCCGGACGAGATCGAGAAGCTGGCGAATCTTGCGACTTTGGTGCTGCACTCGAACGAGATCGTCACGTTACCGTGCGCGATAGCTAAACTGGCCAAGCTGAAGGTTCTCGATTGCTCGATGAACAAGTTGACCTCTCTCCCGAGGGAACTCGGTGATCATCCCCATTTGAGCACGATCAATCTTGCCTCGAATCTTCTACGAGATGTACCGTCGCTAACTTTGTGCACGAAATTGAGCAGCCTAGAGCTATCGAACAATCGCCTTGAGGCCTTTCCCGACGTTTGTCACACAGAACTCGTACATTTGTTCGAGATTTACGTTAATGGCAATCAAATAACGGAAATTCCAATTACTGTAAGCCGACTGCAGGGATTGAAGATTTTAAATATAGCAGATAACTTAATTTCTGGTAATGCAACTTTATTTCCATACCATATGTATGTTTCTCGTTGAATTTCGTCCTTGAATATTCTTAAGTATCATTAAACATTCAAAGATAAGTAATACTTTAATTGTATTATAACACGCAGTTGTACCAAGTGAATTAGCAGATTGTACTAAACTGAAGGAGGTGTATCTGAAAGGGAATAAATTGTCGGATAGGAGGCTAACAAAATTAATTAATCAGTGCTCCACGAAGCAAGTATTGGATTATGTCAAATCGCACTGCCCAAGAAGTGAATTGTCCACGACAGAAAATAATACGTCAAAGAAAGGGAAGAGGAGCCAGAAAGTATCCGAAGGTGAAAGTGTAGTCGACGGCTTGGCGCATAAATTAAAAATCTTGAAAGTACTGGACGACACACCAGTGATAAAAATTACAGAACACGTGAAAAGTATCAGGCCTTATATAGCTGCGTGTACTGTGAAAAATATAAACTTCACAGAGGAGAGTTTCAAAAAGTTTATTCAGCTGCAGACAAGATTACACGATGGAATATGTGAGAAAAGGAATGCAGCTACAATAGCAACTCACGATTTGAAACTCATTGTACCTGGTAGATATCGAGTATTTAATAAGAATTATATTATTTGTGCTTTAATGTTTTATCAAGATGCATTTTGTTACTCATAGGAGATCTCACATATACGGCGAAGGTGCCCACAGAATTTGAAATAAAGCCTCTAATGTACAACAAGATGTACACAGGCGCGGATCTATTTCAGAAGTTGCAGATGGAAGCTGAGACTTTACGTAAAGAGAAGAAACGAAATGTGTATTCTGGAATACACAAGTATCTATATCTGCTGGAAGGCAAACCTTTATTCCCATGTCTGTTGGACCAATCGCAGCAAGTTATTTCGTTTCCACCCATCACAAACAGTGATATAACGAAAATGACTGTAGCCACCCAAGAGATGCTTGTGGAAGTAACTAGTGCTATATCACACACAATTTGCAGGTGAGATTCTAATGTATATGTAACAATGTTTGAACGATACACTATATCTCAACTCTTTTTAACTGTAAGTTCCGAAATATACATGATAGATATAGTAAGTCTTAAACTAAGAAATCAACCGGTTGTGTGCTCATTTCTAGCGATGTAGATTAATCTCACAATCAGTTCAATTTATTTGTTATCTTTTTTTAATTCTTAGAACTAGAAGATAAAGAGTTACTTGAAGCAAGATTAAAATTAATCTATTCTAGTAGTAATATTTTTGTTAAATGTAGAATAAAAGATATATTGGATTAATATTAGATCAATCTTGAGCCAATATTTAACCAATATTGAATAAAATACCAGGTTAAATGTACAAATTAACCAACAAATGAAAAACTTAAAAAAGAGACCAATTCTCTAACAACATCTTGTACTCTTTTATTCCCAGGAATGTGTTGGATCAATTTCTGAAGGAATTGATAGTCTCGGGTCTCACCGATTCCGCAGAATCGAAGGATACGGATAACAAGTGTAACAACTTGACGGTTCAACAAGTTAAAGTAGTCGACACCCAAGGAAATCTAAAGTTGGTATATCCTTCAAGGGCAGATTTGAATCTTAGCGAACAGCTTGTCGTTATATTACGAGAATAAGGAGAATGTGGAGAGCAGTTGGAATTTTGCTCAACCTGGAGATGAGTTTAAAATTTAATAAAGTTTTTTTTTCGTAAAAAGAGAGGAAAAAGAAAAAGAGAGAAATATAGATTCGTCAAATAGAGAAGCTCCTTATTTTTGATTCGCTCGTAATTCGAAAACTCGATGTGAGAATTATTAAACCGGAGAGTAATTAATTTTTTTTCTAATGTATTCGTCGTGAGAGATGTCGAGATCGCGTGACGAAGCATAACGAAGTAATCGCGGAAGTGAGCCGAACGCGATGGGCGCGTTCAGCTCGTTTTATCGCGCCGATTAGAGGCGTTCGGTGACAGGATGCGGCGGTTATCCGCAGATTTGAATGGTCGCGAAGGGACATCGGCCGGCGCAGCGGTAGCTACCCAGCGGCGACGATGGTGGCGCTACCGTCTCGCTGCCGAATCGCGCCGTCTCGACGAGCGCCGGTGCTCTGGATCCTCGTCTGTTTTTATAAATATTGTACTTTGCTACGCGTGCCGCGTTCGCGTTCGAAACTCCCGACGTTCGTTGACCGACACCCTCCGCTGCGTCCCCGCGGGTCGTTCGCCGCGACGATCGCCCTTCATGGTGTCCCGGCGATAAGAAGAAGGTGCTCCGACAGAGGTTGGCCAACTTTCCTCGATATGCGCGAGTGTTTGAAGTGATAATATGGCGCCGAAATTATGACTGGTCACGTCGGGGGAGCGAGAAGTTTGAGGTTAGTACGTTCGTTTCCACCTTCTCGCCCGGAGTCACCCGCTGTGTCATCGCGGTGTCGAATTTCCTTTTCGTTCCGCCGTCATTTCGCCTCGAGCCCTACAGTGGACACGCGGCCCGTTGAACGTATCGCGCGCCCGGTCGCGCGCCTGCGAAACTATCCGTCACGTTTTATAATTAACGTTGTTTTTATGGGCAGGTGCCTCAATTACGGTATAGTCACGCGCGTCATTGTCCCCGCGGTGACATCGTCGCCAGGCTCCCCGTGCGGAACGAGCGCGATAATACGAAATATGTCGGCTATTCTCTGCAACATATCCAACGTATCCTACACGGTCCCTTATCCTTTCCTTTACATTACTTTACGTCACAAATTGAGAATATTTTTGCTTATCATGTTCGATATATTGATAATATATCTCTTGTTTTGAATTTGTATTATACAAAGTTTATATCTAGTTGAAAAGAGACTACTATGCGTATAGTGTTTTTTTTTAAATATTATTTTTGTTTACCATATGTTGCAAATTGAATGGAGCTGATGTATGCATAATGTTCATACAATTACAGTTCGTCCTCTTGTATATGCTGATTTTGATATTCATAGAATTCAGTGTAATAAACTTAAGCAAGGAAATGTTAAAATTATGTTTTATTCAACACATTGTGATACATCGAAATCATTTTTGCTGTATACATGTAGAATGTGTTACACGAAGAATATGTTAGGTCCTCTAAACTGTCTACTGGAAAAATATAAAAAGATATAAGGAATATCGATAGGAATCTGTAATTTCTACATATCCAAGATCTTGAAAGTAGAACATCAATAACTTACTGTTCTAGTGTATAATAAATGCTATAAATGATATCCTACACAACGAGTCTATTGCCCGTATTCATAGTCAGACCTTATACTTTAGGCTTCCTTAAATTTATCTTTAGATGCTCAGTAGTCAATAAAATAATTCGTAGAGCATCTGAAGATAAATTTAAGGAAACCTTAAATATAAGGCCTGACTATGGGCGGTATTCATAGTCGATTCTTATATTAAAGACCGTCTTACTTGAGTAAGTACAGTCTTAAGATGTCACGAACCAATCAGAAGGCCGTATTAGCATTTTAAGACATTACTTAAGACGATCTTGAAATAAGAACGGATTATGAATACCGCCCTATGAATACGGGCCTATGTACGGGCAACTAGGGCCACAACCTTATTTTAAGAGGCCCTGAGCCGTAAAGCCGTAAGAAATTGACCAATCACAGTCGATTATTTTTCTCATATTCAACTGTGATTGGTCAATTTCTTAAGGCTTTATAGCTTACGGCCTCTTAAAGCAAGGTTATGGACCTAGACTATGACTGCGTTTAGCAGAAAAACCAGTTTTGCAAGTATTGTAAAATTCTTTAATATGATCGATTTATACATTTAGATTCAATGAGAAACCAAAGGAAAGACCAATCATATTAAAGAATTTTACAGCAGTTGCAAAATTGTTTTTCTGCTGAACGCAGCTTACGAACTATGCTATGTTGGTAACGAAATATTTTGGTCTTTGTCACTATTAGTGCTTGAAAAATAAATTCCTCTCCTCTTTCATAAAAGTATACATTTCACATATATTCTAACATGAGAGAGTTTGGCCATTTATCTTCAGGTTATTTTTAAAGAATAATATTTCCTGCGCATCAACTAATAGGCCTATTCTGTAACTTTTGACGAGTGTTGTCGTTAAACTTCTGACGAGTGTTATCATTAAACTTTTTTACTATACATTATATCTGGGATAATATATAGCGATAAAAATCATTGTCGTTCGAACTTACAAGATAGGTCTATAAGTTAAAGAAAGACATCTTTTGACCACGCATTTTTAAACACGTTCTTTCTGCTTCTTAAAAATATATATGGAAGTATGTAAACATGCGTGTATCAATTTATAGAATAGGAAGATTGTAGATCACATTCAACTTGACTAGCAAACAATGCGTCGAGAGAGCGAGAGATTTTTAATTCACTTTAAGCCGCTCTTGGCGTTCTTTCACGTCAATGATGCTGAGATTGATGCACGCCACGTATCCGTGTAATAGAGAGATAGCAGCTTTGACAAATGCTATCGGGAAGGTCAAGTGCACGATTAATCTGTACAGACTCATACCCGCAACTGCAAGATAAAATGTCATTATACGTTTTCACATTTGAGAAAGAAACATGGTATTGCAATGTTACTTACAAATTGGTCCTGGGGTAAAATGCAATAGGTACAGACCAGCGTAGAATGCTTCGTTGCCAGCGCACATGAAGAATAGTACCATACGGTTTGTGTAATACAGTCTCATGATCGGATTCTCAGACATATCGACAAACTTATGACTGGTTTTTCCTTGCAGAAGAGTCCTGATGTATTTCGATAAGGCAATTATTACATTTCTTTACTAGTTTACGCCGCATACATTATTATTCATGTAATACAGTGCTATCTTAGACGTAATAAGAACAGACTGTGCATTTCTATGAAGTTGTCGCTATTGGATTAGAAAGAGTGAAGTAGTTTGAAGAAGAGTTCCGATAATAGGAACATTAGCTTGAAGCATATCGCTCTCTTTCTCTAAAGTATCAAGTTAAAAGGTCTGTTTTTTATTCCTGCACTAAACTACTACAACTCTCTTTCTCGCTTTCACAAAATATCAAAAACAAACCTATCTCACTTTAAAAAGTGTACACTAGTTCTCAGCAATAGAAAACATCTGAAGAGAGCTGATAATTGAAGAGAGATATGTTCAATTGTTTCCAGGGCTGGGTATTTTTGCATTTAAAATGCCATTTAAAATGTAATTCTATTTAAAATGCTAAATGTAAAATACTTAAAAAAATGTATATTAAAATGTATGTAAGGAAAACCATTCTGTATTTGAAAACTATTTAAAATATCTATTTACCCATTTTACATATAAAGTGGATTCGAAAAACATTTTACATTTTAAATACATTTTTTTAAGTATTTTATATTTGGCATTTTAAATGATTACCCAGCCCTGATTGTTTCCAACAAAACACAGAAACTAAGATCGATGCGCAGTCTACACCTATTATGTTTATGAGTGCTGTTTAAGATTTGTAATTTTATACAATGGCTTAACCTATCAGTATTTACACCTGTTAACTTCCTTTTTCTTAATAGAGAAAGAATAGGAAAAGGAAGGTAAAAAACGTAAATGCTGATATCAAGCCAGTGCTTAGAATAACAGATTTTGGACAGCACTGATGTATTACAATCTAAGGCTCGTATTCATAGTCAGACCTTGTGCTTAAGGCTTCCTTAAATTTATCTTTAGATGCTCTAGTAGCCAATGAAATAATTCGTAGAGCATCTGAAGATATATTTAAGGAAGCCTTAAATATAAAGCCTGACTATGAATACGGGCATAAATGTATTATACGATATTTCTTACGTGTGCAAATATATCCAGTGGCACGATATGTCGATAGCCATGCTCAATTGAAACCAGAAGGTGTAGGGTCGATAGAATTGGCACAATGTAGCCATGAGACACATCGTGCCGATTCTATCCGTCAGCTGATCCAAGATCGCACCAAACTTGGTGCTCTGATTGTAATACCTGGCCGCATGGCCGTCTATAGCATCCAGCAACGAGCTAACCACGTAACACCATGATGCAATGACGTAGTTGGTAGACATAAAGTAGAAGGAAATCAATGCCAGAATCACTCTGCCGAAACCTGTTGAAATGCATAATTATATTTTCTGTTATGTTTGGTACGTAAACATGACTTTAACTACTGTTTTATCATTATAATCAATCGGAAAATAATTCAAAATTTACTCTTTCAGAAGCTGAAAATAGAAATTAAGTACTTTGAAAGAATTACAAGGAAAATTATTATTGACTGGCCGATATAAATGTTACATAAAACAATAGCGGCTGACTCAATCAATACAATGCAACCTTAAAAAGCCGTCGTACAGCCGCAAGATTTGCAGTTTTATACGATCGTCTCATCGACTGAATTACTTCGAATTACATGGAACGATTTGTCGAGAGAAAATCCGATTTCCAGCCACCTGTGTCTCATTCAATTGAATCTTGGCGGGCATCGATACCTGCCCAGTCTTACTGCGTATTGCATAAAAAATAATGGTTCCACACGTCGCACTCGTCAGTGTGATTATCTCACAAGGAAAATATCTCGAGATTAGGTATTTACCGATGATATTCGGCACGAACAAAAAGATATTCTCCGACTTGGTCATTTCGGCGTGCTCCGCGGCGTAGATCTCCTCGTGGGAATATCTATCTACGAGATAATGACTTATCTAGAACTGCCGGCCCGTGTCAGGGATTATCTCGATGCTGACTCGCCGTAGACACTTCACTCGGGACCCTGACGGATCGTCAATGCACGAACGATTTTCTCTTTCTGTCTCCCGGTATCACGAGCGTCGATCCGGATACAGCTGGCGGCCGACAGCAACGGGAACAAAGTGTCGGCATCGAGCGGTATCGTATTCGTGCGACTTCGAGATGTATCGACCTGCGGTGACGCGTACTGCCTGCAAAAATCCATGGCCGTGACTAATCCTGCACGCGCCACGTGCACTTTTGCCTGTACTTGACTTGAGGTTTGTTTTTTATTGCTGCATTGTGGACTAGAATTTACTTCCTTGCTTTTGCCAAATATATGTATATCAAACGTATATTTATTTCACTTTAAAGACTGTATGTTATATATTATGGTTCAGCTGTAAAAAACAGACCTTTGATATTTGAAAAACGCAGGTCATATCATTGTCCTGCATTCTCTATACTTGGATTCGATAAAATGATTAAATTATCAAGTAATTTAATAATATGGATTTATACCTCCTTATTTTTGCCAAATATATATCAAACGTATATTTATTTCACTTTAAAGAGTGTATGTTATATATTATGGTTCAGCTATAAAAAACAGACCTTTGATATTTGAACAACGCAGGTCATATCATTGCTCTGCATTCTCTATACTTGGGGTGATTCGACAAAATGATTATTCAACTAATTAATTAAAACTTGACGTTATATAAATATTTACATATCCATATTATTAAATTACTTGATAATTTATGTAAATCTTTATATATAACGTCAAGTTTTAATTAATTAGTTGAATTAATAAAGTATAGAATATATAGATCCCGGGTGGAAATTACGACCTGGCGCTATATGGCCCCCATCTAGTTTTCCACGAGTTAATGTAGGCGCTATATTGGAAGGCTAGCCTGGGGTTATACTGGGTGGTAACGGCAATAATGACCAGCCCCAATATTGGGAAACTTTCTTGGCCCTAGTTCGCGATGCGCTGTAGGCCCAATATTGGAAAATTGTCTAGGTCCTGGTTCGCGAAGTGGTGCCGCTGAAATTTGAGAAAACTGTCTAGGCCTTGATCACGAGTGTGTTGCCCCAAGATATTAAATCTGTCTAGTCGCTATCTAGGAAGGAACGGGGTAATCTAGTTAGTTTAAAATAAATTTTAAACGCATAATGCGTCGTCTATAATTCACGGAGTAAGAAGAGTAAGAAATTGACTAAGCACAGTCGATTGTGAGAAGAATACTGTCGTCGATATCGACTGTGATTGGTCAATTTCTTATTCTTACTTCTTACTTTATATTATTGAATAACATTAGTTATATATATTAAAAAATGGTTATCATCATGGTAGAAGTATAAGGGTATGCTCAATCAGTGGTAGATCACTGCGCATGTATCAAGCATACGTCACATTCGGCCAGCCTTCGGCTATATCCGGAGCAGTTCGTGTCAATGTAATATCGTCGTCATGTCGCCAACATATGTGCAGCACATGCCGAATAAATTCTGTAGTGCAAAGTCGAGTGATTTCACATTCAAAATACGTTGTGCGGTTAAAGGATGCGAAAATTATCATCATAAGATAAAAAATGAATCGGATCGAAAGGAGTCGGAAAATTTTTCGGATTGAAAGGCATGCTTAAAAGCATACTTTCGAATTTCGCGTTTAATAATGACGTATGCTTGTATATTTTGATTGGACAGTGGGCGTGGCCATGCGCAAGAGCGTACTCTTATAGCGTTTTTCATTGGGAAATCTGGTGCGCACTAGGTGCGGACTACGTGTTTCATTGGCGATTTCAGTGCGCACGAAGATCGTGCGTGTTGTTTCATTGGTAAATCTAGTGCCGAGATTTCGCACTTTCGTGCAAAAATCTAGCACGAGCTCCAAGGGACGGTGTCGGTTGCGTGCAAGATATGGCTGCGGGAATTATAAATGAAAACGATATGTAAATAATACTCGATCTTCTCTCGTCGTCATCAAGTAGTGATGATGACGATTTTTTATTTATAAATGAAAAACGTAATATTCCAAAAATAAAAAACTTTTTAGATGTAATACATAATTTTTCTGATAACGAGGTAAGTTTTCATTGTAGGTTATAACCGAACCTGTATCATTTTCCTACAAGTATCTTGAAAACCTATAGGTGTAAAGCCCAGTGTCCACGATGCTAGAAATCCGTCCGAGATCTCGGATGAAGAAAGAATTGACCAATCGCATTGATCATGTGACTAAATTGTTTAAATGTGATTGGTTAATTCTTTCTCTTTCCGAGATCTCGGACCAATTTCTAGCATCGTGGACACAAGGCTTAAGAATTATCAGAAACGTTGTGATTTTCATAATGCTCATAAATATGAATTATATGTCTAGAAAAATTCAAGACGTCTGATAATCAATAGTTTCAGTCTGACAATCAATCAAATTTTTAAAAGTCAGGCAGAATCCGATTTGTGCGAAGTATCTATGTATATTTATTTATAAACAAAAACCTCGTATGAAAACCACACGATAAGAAAATATAAATCCACGCGAATAAAAATGTGTAGTAATAAGTATATTTAGTAGCACATTATTCATGTAGTGAAGATTTTTTTAATAAGGAAAGCAGCTTATAATAAATTTTCTTCACAGTTACAGGCTATAGGTTATGCAATTTGGCGGAATACACATATATATATATTCTTACTCAACAATTTATGATGAAGATCTTCTTCGCCACTTTGAAGTGATATTATCAAAATACTATTATTTATTTTAAATCGAATTGGAGGCATTTCTGTAACTTCTAAATGATTCATTTCTGTAAGCTGCAAACGGAAAATGTCAATGTTCGAGAAATTTAAAAATGACGCCACTAAGCGCACCCATCGAGTCGCGAGTGTTTCATTGGACGTGCAAAAAACTTGCACTATCGATAAACTCGGGCAGTGCCATCTCAACTCGACAAATTTCTAGTGCGCACCCAGTGCATCCCAATGAAAAACGCTATTATACTAAGGCACTAGAGTCCTATATATAAAGAGAAGCGACATCGAACCCCCATCACCAGATCGGATCCCTACCATCACTACCTACGCCCTACTATCCCTCCCTACGCCGCCATGTTTCGACCGCTCCAGTGTCGTAAACATAAACATACTCCAACCACCAACATTGTACTCCGTTGATTCCGTTAGCGGAGTGAGCTCTAAAGTATTTCATTAGTTAGGTCTACAATAGATATTTTAAGCCTTAAGCCGTAAAAAATTGACCAATTACTTAAGGCTTATATAACGCATTAAATAGTGCAAACAACGTGGTCGACGGCCACGTGTGTCAGTTGTGTAAACAGCTGCGGTTACAATATGGCTGTTTCACTTAGGAGGAGATACCCAATCAGAATACATATCAGACTGCCAATCAAAAACTTGGACGTCAATGTTGCTTCTCTTTATATATAGGACTCTATAAGGCACTAAATATGTAGGTATTCCTATCCGCCATTTTGATTCTACTTGATTGTATAGTATGATTAGTGACAAAGGTAAATGTTAATTAAGAAGAGCCCGCTTACCTCAAATTTTGATAAAAATATACTGAATCGATGCATTTTCGCGGAAAAATAAAGATTTGACAAGAAAAAGATGTCGCTCTGCTTCGCAAACAGAGATATTAATTCTTAAAGTGGACGACTATTCGGATTGGAAAATCAGTTATAACAGTGGTTCACTATGCCTTAAAAACATAAATTCTCTGCTAAAGTAGTGAATTTGTATTTTAAAAGCAATAAATTTGTGTTTTTAACGCAGTGAACCACAGATTTTCTAACCCGAATAGTTGTTTACTTTAAGGATTAATATCTCGGTTCGCAGGACAGAGTGACACTTTTTTTTGTCAAATCTTTATTTTTACGCGAAAACGCATCGATTCAGTGTATTTTTATCAAAATTTGGGCTCTTCTTAACATATACCTTTGTCACTAATCGTACTGTAACCTATCAATCAAGTGGAACCAAGATGGCGGATGAGAATACCTACATATCTAGTGCCTCACTTATACTTCTACCATGGTTATTATGATCCTGCCTCACCGGCCAGGCGCTAGCTAGCCTCCGGTTAGTTTTCCCATCTTGGCACCCCAGCATAATTCTGTCTAGTGCCTAGATAAAATGCTAGATAGCGCCCAACTAGATTTCCGATACTGGCGTGCCACGACCTTCCTCACAAGGCCCAATGTAGAACATTGGAACATCCAGATACATTTCCACTCAGGATGATAAGAATTAATATTAATTTTTTATTATTTAAATTAATGGAAAGAGATTAAAGAATGACGAATTAAATAAATAGTAATTTTGTTGAAGCAATTCTGCAAATTAATCATCGATTAAATTGATCGGAATTTAATATTATACACTGTGTTGAATCTCTAAATTTTTTAGACTCTTCTTCTATGTAGTTTTTATATTAATGTCCATTTCTACCAACATAATTAATTTTAAGGCCGTTTAATTTATTCTGTCTTTTTCTAATTTTTAGAAAATTCTTGTAAAACGATAATTGGTAGAACTGCGTTTAATGTCAGTTTTTACCAATGTATTTTAACTTTAGTCTCAGTTCAACTTATTCTTCATTTTTTTCTCATTCTTAGAACACAAGAAAAAGATGAAGATTTAGTTGAACCGAGGTGAAAGTTGAATATTGATAAAAACCAGGGTTGGTAAAAAAACATATTTTAAACATGTTTTAAATAGTTTAAAACATGCTTAATTGTTTTCAATATGTTATAAACAGGTTTTTTTTATAATACTGTTTAAAGCATATTTGAAGCATTACAAACATGAGAAACATAATATTTCATTCTTAAAGAAAAAAAAACGGTCATTGCCAACTCTGATAAAAACAGGCAAAAAAGGATAAGAAATTATTCGTCGGTTCCTTTTTTACTCTATAAAACGGAAGAACGAGGAGCATCCGGGGCGCTGCGTCAAGCGGGCACGCGGCTGCACGCCAGACGACATTTTCGGAGGCCAGAGCGGCTGGTCCGCCGTCGTTCCTCTGCGCAAAAGCGAGGATTCCGCTTCTTATAGTGTCGCGACGGGAAAGTGTAAAGTCACTGTTGTAAAGCGACGGTCTGCCCTCGGCTTTCCCCGGTGATAATCGTTCGCGCGCGTGCGGACGGCGTCGCTCAGCGGAGGGTGTCCGTAAGCTTCCTCAGGGTGGACCTGTCTCGCCCTCGAATCGGCTCCGCGCGTCATCGTGCGTTTCTCGCCGTCCGCAAAATCGAAGCTCTGCGGGGTCGAGTTTTGCGACGGCCGTGAATCTTATTGACAAACATTCGTCGTGATTGCCGCGCGCGTCGTCGTCGTTGTCGTCGTCATCCGATCCGGAGCCGATCCTCTGTATCGCGTCTCGTTCGAAGACATCGCGGAGAAGCCAGCCGCCTTCCTCCCCTCTCCAGGAAAAGGCAATGTCGCGCGATCGATAACCCAGCGCCCGATCTCGAGGACCCAGTCGACGCGACGGGCACATCGTTGCTCCGCACGGAATTGAATTGACTCTACCCTTGTGTGTTCTCCCTTTATCCATTTCTCCGTTTCTCCCTCAATCGCGCCGAGAGAGAGAGAGAGAGAGAGAGAAAGAAAGAGCTCTAATGGTATCTACTATGCCGACGGTATCCGTGCAGTGAGACCGTCCGTCGTGTCGCTCTGACGAATCGCGCCGGGCGGCGATGACGAATTCGCTCGACGAGCCTCGCGATACGCGTGGCCGAAGGAAATAGGCGACGCGCGTGTGTGTACGCGCTTGCGTTGTGTGTGTGTGTGTGCGTGACGCGCGCGCGCGTCCCACCGTGTCCGTGTATGTGTGTACGTGAGTGTGAAGAGGGAGCGTCGCAGAGACGCGCCTGGTGTGCGTAAGCGTTTTCTCCGCGAGACGTCCTCTTGCGAATGGACTCTTTCTCTCGCCGTTCCGTTGCGCACGTATGTATGTGCGAACGGACGGACGGACGGAAGAACGCGTGCGTGGTGCGTGCGTGCATTCGCGTTGCCCCTGCGCAGCGGCGGCGGCCATTTTGAATCGATGAGTGCTCGCCGCGGCGGCGATTATCAACATCGCCGCGTCGCAACGCCAAAATTGGACGGTTCTCTGTGTCGCGCCGTGTCGCCGTTCCTCGACGACGCCGCGCCTATCCACGACTCTCCTCGCCGCCTGAGAAGCTTCGACGGGTGTTCGTGTCCGCGCGACGACGCGTCGTCACCGTCGTCGTGGTCGACGTTGTATTTAGAAATGGTACTGTCCAACCGGGCTTTCTACTTTCGAGAGGAAACGCCGACGAGCGCGGCAGCGACACCGAATGGGCCCCGACCGTTCTCGGAAAATCTATACTTTTGAGAAACCGGACCCCCTCGTCGCTCGACGTTGCCAGAAGGAAAAGAGTGAGGTGAACGAGGAGGTGGTGAGCAAGAAGAAGAGGTGGAGGAGCAGGAGGCGAGAAACGACACGCGGTCGAATCCACCCGTTGGCGACGCGTCGATCGTTCAAATTTGACATGTGACCGCCAGAGCGGTGTCGCGTTTACGTAAGTTGTCTCCCGAACGGACGCTTCGCAAAGGAACGCTGATTCCGAGTGGTGTAAGATTTTCCTTTCTCGCGTTCACCTTCGGTTTCAACGACGAGGAAGGAAAAAAAAAGAGAATCGCCGAACGCCGTTCCGCCAACCCGTCGCGATCGATGACGTCGCAACGGACAGCTGTGTCGCCGCGCCAGTTGACAGCCCACTCGACTCGGGGCTAACCTCAAATTCGCGCGAGGTCGGCCGTCGGACGCATTCCTCGACGTCGGGCGCATCCACCGACGGAGCTACGAATCGGAGTGTCTGTCGTCCGGAGTCATCTCTCGGACGGAAAGGGGTACGAGACTCTGCGAGGAATCTCGCAGTTGGATTTTCCAGGAGGATCAATCGCCGCGAGGAACCACGGGGCCATCTTTCTCCGTCGGGTGCGCGCGCGTGTGCGGAATCGAGTGCGAGAATCTCGCGGAAACTCCGCACCGCGTTGCACCGAGAAATCGTGTGCGCGTGTTAAATCCCGGAGTAGCCCTGGAAGTCATCTTCGATTGAAAATTCCTTCCTGGATCTCGATTGTTTCCCCGATTAAGGACCTCTTTCTCTTTCTCTCTCTCTCTCTCTTTCTCTCTTTTTCTCTCTCGTCCTTTTCTAGCCTGAATACTTCTTAAAGGATCATGACTCTTTCCAACTTAACTGAATTTTAAATTGACGACTTGTCCTTATTCCGGTGAACACTTGGATTAGCTAGTCCTTTTCTAGGTCGCGGTTGTCTTTGTATGATCCAAGAAGGTACAAGGAGAAGGAAAGCTGAATAGATTCGATTAAACTATTAGAAAGCTTAGCGCCTTGCGTAAGCATCGGTGAAACCAATCCTTGGATTCGATCTCGACGTCGTTCTCATCTATACCGAGAATATACAGCGTCTTGTTCGACCGTTGGATTTCCGACGCAGCATCTTCAATGCGGTACGGATCGTTGATCGGTACGCGAACAGTCCTTTCGCGTCTTCATGACCCTTGAAGGATAAAGAGAAAAA
Organism: Mycetomoellerius zeteki; assembly: GCF_001594055.1. Taxonomy (NCBI): domain Eukaryota; kingdom Metazoa; phylum Arthropoda; class Insecta; order Hymenoptera; family Formicidae; genus Mycetomoellerius; species Mycetomoellerius zeteki. The sequence continues at coordinate 347,153 of NW_017257296.1, forward strand.
AAGGAGAGAGATGACGAGGGAGCCATGAGCACGGCGGACACCGCGCTGTCAATCTCGATCAAGATGGCCCCAGGGCCGGAACATCGTCAGGAACCGGTAGCTCCTGACAAAATCGCTGAAAGCGACCGTGCCGCCGACGCCGCCGTCGCTGCCACCGCTGCTGCCGATGTAGTTATCGATATAGAGAACGTCAACGCCGTATCGACGTCCGGTAGCAGCAACAGCAACAATAATAACGACGACGACGACACCGTCGCCGTTGCCACAGTCGCCGTCATCGCCGCAGAGCAAAGTTCGAACATCGAGATTGCTCCGGCTAATTTTGCCGCTGGCGCCGCCGATTCGACCAGTCAAAGCTCATCACCGAACAGCGGCGCCGACAGCAAACAGGTGAGCATCGCAGCGGCGACCGCGTCGAGGAAACGTCGACCCTTCCTCCTTTCTTCGATTCTTAAGAGGCTTTCTTCAATAAGCCATAAGAAATTGATCAATCATAGTCGGTTATTCTTCTCACATTCAGTTATGATTGGTCAATTTCTTATGACTTAAGCTCGCTTCAGACTTAAAGCTTGAGTAATAGCTTATTGTAGAAAGCCTTTAAGGCCGGAGCACAGACCTTTGTATAACGCATAATGCATAAAGCGTAAGAAAATCGACTAATAAAAGTCTTTTATTACATGGAAAGGAAAAAAAATGAAGGACTTTGATTTTCATTTTCTAAGAGGATTTCTGTCATTATAGGTCTTCTACAATAAAACATTATCTAAACTTTAAGTCTTAAGTCGTAAGATATTGACCAATCACAGTTAAATGTGAAAAGAATAATCGACTATGAGTGATAATTTTCTTACAGTTAAAACTTAAAGCTTGGATAATGGCTTATTGTAAAAAACCCATTGGTAAGAAATCAAAAGTCAGATGCTAGAAATTGACCAATCACAATTGAATGTCAGAAGAATACTCGAGTATGGTTGATCAATTTCTAACTTTTGACTTCTGATTCATTATTAATGACTTATTGTAAAAAACCTCTTATGCATTATGCGTTCTGCATTATGCAAGACAACGACAAATGCAACAAGCACACAGGATGAACTTTAAAATTGTAGTATTGAAGGTCTGAAATCTTCACCTTTCACCATTTGCATCAGCATGGCGATATGAAGATGGAAATGTTAAAAATGAAAATTTTTAACATTTCCACCATTTTTTTATTATGAAGATAATAGAAAAAATTTTCATTTTTCATGTTTTCATCCTAGAGAGAGTTACACGATTGCCAACTTAGGAGTCAATCACGTAACTTTTTCCTTAACGTGGAACTGTAAAAAATGAAAAAGTTTATGAATGCATGTATATACATACGAAAAATTTTCACTTTTTACGTTTCCGCTTTAGAGACAAAAGTTACATGATTAGGCTGATCTCACTAGAAAGACATTTTCGTTGTTTCGTAATAAAATTCGTCATGAGAAAACAATACATTGATATTCGATCATTCGCTGCTCCAATTTCTCCTTTTATCGTTTTTAAATATGGAAGAATTGAATGCGATCTATATATATGAGTTCTGATGAATCCATTAGGCGTTTGATTTGTTAAGTTCAGATGGTAATATTGGATTACGATTTTCTCTCTGAAAAACGATCCATTTCCTTTTGTATCATTGATGATGTCAGTAATTATTTATATCTGTTTAATAAATTGGATTCTGTTAGCACATTCTTTTCATTCTTCTAAAATAGAATACCGGGAAAAAGAGTACTGATATTGTAATGCGATAGGAAGGAATTTATTTTAAAATAATGCTCAAAGATCTCATATGCTATATTTATCTCCCCTTATTTTAACGTGCGTCCTTTCCGAAATCCACAAATTACGACGGAAGATTAAAGGCCATCTATTTTTTCTGGTTTTGTTAAAGTTAATGCACAATTGAATTGTTAAAGCACAGACAATAGGAACAGAAAATAACAGATATAGGTATACTTCAACCTATCAAAAATCATATATACTGATGTAATAAAATCATGTTTGTGCTTTTTATTATGCATTAGGCTTAAAGCTCGTCACACGTAAAATGACATAATTTGCATAAACATAAGATAAAGACCGAAAAGATCTTTACATAACGCATGACGCGTAAGGCATAAGGAAATCAACCAAACAATTTTTTATTTCATGTAAAGAAAAAAAATAAAAAACTTCGATTGGTTCTTTTTTATGCATTATGCGATATGAGTTATGCAAAACTCTGCGTTCCTGTCTTAAAGCCGCTGAACTAATGAACATCTCATGTGAATCAATACGATGTCTTTATTCTGGATGCTCATTGGTCGAACGACCTTATGCTATGCTCATGCTCTCTAAATTTCTTGAAGTGAAATCTCACTCCAAAAGAGTGAAAATACTGCCACTATCGAAAAAGAATGAAAATATTTGCATTCTTAAATAAGAATGACAGATTTTCACTCTTTTGGAGTGAGATTGACTCCAAGAGAACTCTCTGCACTCCTTTTTTGGAGTGAATCTCACTACAAAAGTGTGAAATCGCCAAAAAAGTGTGAAAGTCTGCTGTTCTTATTCAAGAGTGCAAATATTTTCACTCTTTTTCAATGGCAGTATTTTAACTCTTTTGGAGTAAGAATTGAGATTTTATTCCAGGAAATTTAGAGAACAGCTTATGTTATTTTGTGTATTAAAAGTTTTCTACAAGCGGGGTAATTTGAAAATGTTGAAATTGTATAAAAAAATTGAGATCACCATAGTGTATTCAATTAAATATATAAAATGTACACTATTGGTGCAATAAAATATATTTTGTATGTCAAAATTTCTGTTAATCTATCTAAATTACCCCGTTTTACCCGAAGCCATCAGTGATAAATTAGAAGCTAGAAATTGTCAAGTCATAGTCGTGTTCTTCTCACATTCGACTATGATTGGTCAATTTCTAGACTTCTGACTTCTGACTTATTACTGATGGCTTATTGTAGAAAAAGCTTCTAATAGATTTAACAGAACAAAAAAAATAGATGACTTCTAAATAACAGGTTTCAATCTATTAGAAACGATGTAGCTAGACATATCGGAATACACGATTTCTGATAGATTTCAATCTGTTATTTTCTATTCTTGTTGCTTTTCAATTGAGCATTTTAACTTTAGAGAAACTCAATAAAAACACACCTCGCATGGATCTTTATTGCGATTTAAGGACACGTACCTGAAAGTTAGTTACGCTCCTGAAATGGCCGTGCCGGCCCTCAATAGAGCGAGGACACATCCGCGCAAATACGTTCTCAATACCCCTTTTCGGTGTTTGATTAGCTCGCGCAATTTCTTTCAGGCAATTAGGCAACTCAATCGCAAGCTCAACCGCCGCTTCGATTTTTGATTTACGTGTATTGCGTAATAAGAATTGGGGATCGGAGCGAATTTATCCGAAATCGATAAAATGACCGAGCGATGGATTGTGGCCGAATTATACCAGGATAGCGACGAAGAAATTATCGTTTAGTAAATAATACGTCAATATGCAATTAGCATATGTCGAGTATATAAATATTTATTTCCGTTAATAGATGTTAGCTCTCCGCGTTTTATTTACGACTAATAACTGTCGGAAAGAAGCTTTGTCATGTTCTCCGTGAGAACACTCATCTTTTTGATGACTAATTATAATCTTATTATGTACTTCGTTTCTATTACCATCTCTCATTTTAGTTTTTTTATCGTTTGCTGTTCGTTTTTTTGCTTATCATTTTATTATAAAACAGATAAGGGTCAAGTCGCTCGATCATTACGCGATGCAACAATTAAATCATTTTTCATCTTCCTAAAATTAAGTAATTATGATTTTATAGCTTCATGGTTTTTCGTAGAAGATCCTGATTTTGGATTAATGGATGAAGCTTTAATTGAATAACGCTGTAAAATTGCTTTAACCTTTACAGGATGAAAAATCCCTTTAGTGCCACTATAGTGGCGCTAAAACAGTGTCATATTTTGAAGCAAGGAATATAATAAATTATAATAAATCTTACCCAAGGAAAAGCTGTAAAATTTAGAAAATAGATTCTCGCACTTTAAAGATTAATTGATCAATTCGGGATTATTTTGTGCACTGGTTTTTGCGTTATACTGACGTTCTCTATTTTTTTTTCTCAATTTGATCATCCCTGACATTTTTAAATTTTAATCCGTAACAAGGGACATATGGATTCTTGTAACCTACTAAAGTTTTTTGTATGTTGTATGTTAATTTTAGAAGATTAAAATTTTCAACTATATGAGGTCTATTTTTGTTCTTACATTAAACTCTTGCACTTTCTTTCTCGTCTTCTCATCAAATATATAATCTACCTAAATATCAAATATATACCTATTTAACTTGAAGTTCCAAAAGTTCAGCTATAGAAAACAGACATAAAAATTGTAATACTTTAATTACTTAGCACAAATGTAGTATTATAATTAGCTTACACGAATAGAATAAACTGTATGAACAAAAAGATTGTGAAATATGAAATTATTTAAAATCATTGTACTATGTAAAAATTACGAAAATGTCCCAATATCATCATACGTTCCAATTACGGATTAAATCGAGCTGCACTTGTTGCCTTTGATTGAAAATCTGCTCTCGCCGGTCGACTTGCCTCTTTAATTAGCTTCATGTAAATGCTCCCGTAATACAATGCTCATTATTATCAACCAATAGTGGGCGTTATCGCGGGACGCTCGTAAACCAATTACCATTATCTCGTAGAAGGTGAACGCGTGCAACTCGTCACATCATTGGGCTCTGAGCCTTCGGTCATTCAGATTTGCGATATCGACTTTGAACTTTTTTAGTTGTTCCGTATAAACGTGCCTTGTCGGGCAGCTCACGCGGACGCGAAAAAGCGCGATTGACGGACGTCAAGTGCAGAAAAAAACGGCATGGTCTAATACAATATCGGTCGCGAACGTGTACGTTCTTGAGACGTAACGATTAGAACTGGAACTCTATATACGGCGCGACCTCCGGGGCCGCGCAGCGACGTTCCAATCTGCGTTGCGATTGGAGATGCCGTAATTTCTACAAGTTTTCCGAATGGTTTCTTCGATTCCCACGGAGTATTAAAAAAACCGATCTTTGTATCCGTGACATTTGACGTAAGGCACGGAAAAAAATGATACCCTAATAGCTAACAGCAGTTTAATAAAAAATAATGCCGTAATTTGTATCAGTTTTCTTCGATTCCTATAGAGTATTTAAAAAAACCGATGTTTGTATCCGTGACGTAAAACATATAGGAAAAAAATAATATATTAATGGTAGTCTAATTAAAAATAATCTTGTTAATTTAATTCTGATCATGATGACATCAAAATTTGTAACACAGTTATTGACGTTGGATCTGTGAACCCATTTAATTTATGTTGACTGAAAGGTACTAATTTCGAGAAATCAAAATCGTATAACTCGTGTAAAAAAAATGTATGTGTGTAAATATTAAATTCATTTTAATAAGAATAATCCAAATTTTCGGATGTAACATAAGGAGTATAATTGTCTAACAGACTATCGTCAGCTCCAGAGGATTAATAGCAGTATTATTAAACAATAGCATTTTGTTAAAACAAGAGCATGCCGTCATATTCGTTTTATTAATACTATTATTGAATTAATACGATTATTTCTACCTAATGTTATTAATACATCACTTTTTTCCGTGCACATTTTCCCGTTTACATCGAAGGAAAGAAACGTACTTCGAATTTGTCGAGGTATTCTATTCGATTTCAACTCTTAATCTCTGGATTAATGCTCGTTTTCACCAAGACGTAGATTAAATTCAATCTCGATTTAATTTACTCTTCAGCTTTTTCTAATTTTTATTCCATCAATGTAAGATTAATTTTAATCTCTCGGTTTAACTTACTGTTTATCTTTTTATAATTCTAAGAATTAGAAAAAGATAAACATGTTTATCTTTTTCTAATTCTTAGAATTATAAAAAGATAAAGAGTAGATTGAACCGATTAACGTTAATTCTACATTTGTGGAACCGGACTTTAAAACTAGAAAAGAAAGAGTTAATTGAACCAAGTTTCAAATTAAACTATTATTAGTGGAAACAAGCATAAGATAATTTGGCCCGAATTATTTTTCCTTATAACCATTTTTAGCAACAGAAATGTAAAAGACCAAACGTACTTAGACGCTTTAAAACAAAAAGCGACGTGACTCATCTGTACGAATACTGTACGGTAAAGATTTGTTTAAAAAAAAAAAAGAAACATAGAAGCAGTGGAGCAAGCTACATCATGCCGGAAGAAGTGACACGACAAAAACTTTGCTTTTCATTATTTTGGATTCCACGCCGAACGGCATTGGCGAAGTCTAATCCAGCATGATTCATCGACGATAAACTCTAGAATGGCCGCGGAAGGCTACATATGCAAACGGTATTGCACCGGTTATGCTATTATATTTTTCAAATGACATTCTGCAAATAGACTATGAAGTACAAATCGACATACGTTCGCCACACGTACGGAGCACATTTCTGACGTTGTTAATTTCCGTTTTCACCAATGTAGATTAATTTTAACCTTGGTTCGATTTATTATTCACCTTTTTCTAATTTTAAAGAAAAAAAAAAGTTCTTTCTAGTTCTAAAGAAAGAAGAAAGTTGTTTCTCCAAGACTGATATTCATAGTAGGCTCTTATTTCAAGATCGTCTTAAGTAACGTCTTAAGATGCTAATACGGTGCTCTGTGGTCGATATTCATAATCGATTCTCATATTTGAAACTGTCTTAAGTATAATACAATCTTAAGCCAATCAGAAGTTGTATTAGCATCATAAGAAGTTACTTAAGACGGTTTTAAAATATAAAAATCAACTATTCGGGTGATATTCATAGTTCGTTCTTATTTTAAGATCATTTTAAGGAATGTCTTAAGATACTAATACAGTTCTCTGATTGATTCATGACATCTGAAGACTGTACTTAAGACGGTCTTAAATATAAATTCCGACTATGAATACCGGCCTAAAGAAAAAGAGGAACAGTAAATTAAACCGATATTAAGAGTTCGCGTTGCTTGAAATCCCAAAAAATTTTTGCATTTAAAAGAAGATAAATACGTATTTGAGCGTTGAAGAAAGAGAAAGCGAAGATGTTGAGTGCAAGAAGTGCAAGCAACGCGAACAGACCTAATTAATTTAATATTTAAAAAATTAGAAAAAGATGAATAGTAAATTGAACCAAGATTAAAGTTAATCTACATTGATAGAAACAGGCATGGTGTTTTTTGTAACAGAACTAGTGTATAATACTTTTCCTACTTAAAGTGAAATAGGTAGGAGGGTAACTTTGTATTTAGCGCGTATTTACGCCGTAAAAGTAAAAAAAATAAAAGGAGTGGGTGGGAGTAATATACATGTAACCTTTCTGTTATATACCTTTATGTTATATTAATATTGTGTTATGATATCCGTTTCCTACTGTTAATATTAATAAGATTACTGTCAGTTGAATCGATTTGTCAATGTAGTGATCAGCGCAATCATACAACATAAAACGATGAGATTGCAAAAGGCTCTTAATGATTATTTGGTGATACACAAGTGTAGAGATAGTAAAGAATGGAGTATAGCAAAATACAAGTGATTAGCTCTTATATTCTTTGTTCAGCTTGATGTCTTGTATATCCCACCTATTAGGGAGATACACGGCATTTTTAGCGGATAGGATTTATGCCCAAAGCATACAAAGTGCAGATTAGATTCAGTGCACTGCAATAAATGCAATAAATGCATTACATGAAATATGTACCTCATGTCATAACACTTGTAATATATGTACGTAAAAAACTGTAATTATTATTTGTTACTTCATTTACATATTTATCATTTTTTTCCTGAATAAAACTTCATAAACACATTTTATAAGTTATTATGTTATTTTACGTCTTATTTGTAAGCATTATTTGTAAATTTATGTCTTATTTATAAGCATTATTTATAAATTTTTTACTAGCCGTATATCACATTCCCCCCATAAATAAATTTTTTAGTAACCGTATATCCCACTTCTATGACATACAGCAAAAGTGCAAAGGTTTCGAAAAGATTCTTTTTTTTTATACGAAAAATAAGTTTCAAATTTCTAATATTTTTTTTATAGTAGTAAACAGTACAAAGTTTTTACTGATGTAGTTCATTTATCTTAAACGTAGTAAATAATATAGGGTAACTCCGGCAAATACGCCGCGCTGGGATTTACGCCGCAGAAGTCAGAAAAAATAGAAGGAGTGGGGGTAATTTTCCCGTAACTACTCTGTTACGTGCCTTTATGTTATATTAGTATTGTGTTATGATTTCAGCTTCTTACTGTTAATATTAATGAATTTATTGTGAGTTGAATCGATTTGTCACTGTAATAAGTAACGCCATCATAAGTTATAATCTACATAAAATGATTAATGTAGGACGTGTAAAAGACTCAGTGGTTATTTCGTGATACATACGTGTAGTGGAATAGTAAAGCATGTTTGTATTATTAAGCATGTTTGCATTATTTGTAAATTTTTCATGACCGTACATACCCCCTTTCCCTCTATGAGTAGCCATATATCCCACCCCTATGAGATATGCGGCAAAAATACAAGGTTTCAAAAAGTTTATTTTTTTAATATGAAAAATAAATATTTCGGATTTCTAATATTTTTTTCATAGTAGTAGACAGTACAAAGTTTTTACTGATATAGTTCGTTTACTATAAACATAGTAAATAATACTTAATAAATTAAGTTTTTGATAGGTGCGGCGTATATACCGGAGTTACCCTACTTAATAAATTAAGTTTTTGTTGAGTGCGGCGTATATAATGGAGTTACCCTATATGTTTGAAATTTGTAAATTCGAAAACGAGAAGAAAAGTTCAGTGTAGGAATAAAAAGAGCAAATCTATGGATGAAGGACGTTCGAGTCTGATCCTTTCAGCTGAACTTCTTAGGATCGATTCTATATCTTGAAACAAGGTGAAAATTACAAAAGTGAGCATTACTAGGTGTTGACCAATGAAATTATAAATATTGTAGTAAATCCGATCACTACATTGATACATTGACCTCGATGCTGTTCATCTTTTCTCTTTTTCATATTTTCATCTAAAAAGAGCAGCTCACGAGTCTCGCCCTCTGGACATTTTGGAGAGAGAACAACGCTGAGCGTTGAACCGCGATTCGCGTAACAAACGTAACGTATCCGAACGATTGGAGATTGCCGGAAGAAAGGGATATTCTAATAATCTGTCTCACACGTCGTCGCGGAGTTCAACAAAGGCGAGAGAACTCGCGCCGTGCGCGTCCCACATATATTTAGGATCGCGAATGCAAACCGTCCGATTCTCAATCCCGGATAACCACCGCGTGCACGTATGTATTGTATGTATACGCACGATCCTCCAAACAGAGGACTACCCGAGTACGCAAGCGTGATTCTCACGAGCAAGAACGTGCCGTGACAAATCACATTTCGTTGCCGCACGAAAACGATTCTTACACGGGGAACGTGACGATCAACGAAAGATTTTGATTTTTTTTTGTTCGCCTTTACTCGTGATATCGCGTCCATCTCTCAAAATTCTATCGTTGTGTATCTGGAAATGAGGTGAAAATTACAAAAGTGAGCAAATTCATTATAATATTTATGATTTTATTGAGTCTGTTTTTATTCCCGCACTATGGATTATAAAACTTTCTTCTTCGCTTTTGCCAAATATTGAACATCTATTTCACTGTTCTAAAAGTGTATACCATTTCAGCTACAGAAAAGAGATCTCTTCTCACTGCGTTTAACAGAATAAGCAGCTTTGCAACTGTTGTAAAATTTTCTAATATGATTGGTTTTGACTTTTGTTCCTTACTGGATCTAAATATGTGAACTAATTGTATTAAAGAATCTTGCGCAACAATTGCAAAGCTGCTTTTTCTGCTGGATGCAGCCATTGGTCAACACCCAGAAAATCTGTTCATTTTTGTAATTTTTACCTCGTTTTGAGATTTTTTCACACTATTATGAAATTATTCGGAATGGATTCCGATCGAAATTATTTAATTCTTTAGATTTCTGTTGTGTTTTCTAGGGAAAACGAAATAATTCCGCCCAGAATCCACTTATTTCATGATAGATGCCCAGGTTTATTTTTGATTCCTGCATTCGAACTTTCTTTCTCGTTTTCATCAAATACCAAAAATGTATCTATTTCACTTTAAAGCCTGCGGCACAAGATGTGTGTTTACCTGCTGGATTACTTGTGTTTTGGTAAATTACTAAAAATTCTACAGGTCTCTGTTCGCGTTACTTAAAATCCTCAAAACTTTTTGCATTTAAAAAGAGATAAATATACGTTGAAGAGAAATTAAAGATGCCGAGTGCAAAAAGTACAAGTAACACAAACAGACCTTACGTTTTGTGCGGTGCAATTCCAATAATTTACTAAAACGCAAGCATATTTCAGTAGGAAAATAAGCATTGTGTGTCACAGTTTAAGTTCTAAAAGTGTATACTAATTCAGCTACGGAAAACAGATTTACAATCGACCTGCTCGTGTTGAAAATCAAGATGAAACGCGTGCGTTTTTTGTTTCTTTGTTTCCACTCCCGTTTTCACCCACAAAATTGTCGGCAGAAGAAAGAGAAAGAAAGAGAGCGAAAAGGAGCGGAACGAGGGCTATTTCGGGGAAGCCGCGTGGCGCCTTCCGGCCTTCGTACGCCCCTGGGCTGGTCGTGCTTTCAGTATAATGGCGGCGGCCATGCTGGGAAGAGCGCGCCGCGCCCGCTCGTCGCAGTAGCTTTCAAAAACCGGGACTCGTCGTATCTACCGACGACGACGACAACAACGACGACGTCGACGTCGTTGTTGTTGTTACTGTACTTCCGCGAAGGGCGACGACGCCGTCCGTGCACTTAGTCCGGCAGCACCGTCCACGGGCCCCGGGATGCGCGACGTTCGTTCGCTTGTGTGTTGAAAAGAAAAGCGGCAGAGTGCGACCGCGAAGTCGACCGAGTCGCGAAAGTGCGATCTCGAAGCGAGCGAGTGAGCCCGGCCGTCCGTGTGTCCTCTAAAAATACAAATTCCGTGTCGGCATTGCACAGTGGATTTTTTTTTTTCTCTATCTACCGTCGTAAGTTACACCATTATCGCTCTGTCTCTCTCCGTCCCTCGGAGTTCACGTCTTAATTAGCTAATCACTGGAGCGTTATCGATCTCACAAATGGCCCACGGATCGGACTTGGCGGTTTCCGCACCGTTCCTACGACTGCGATCACCGATTCGCTACGTAAACCGTCCGTCGATCGTTCGCTGTCCTCGTCGCTCTTACGCTCGCGACACCCCGTATAAGAAATTGGGACTCCGTGACGATTCTCGTCATGTCATTGAACGTTCGCGAGTTCGCCGAACCAACGTTGTATCGTTATCCTGAAATCTCCCCTCACCTCCCTTGTAACGCCGCCGTCCCCGTCTCGCCCCACGTCCCGTGTGCGTTCTCGATTTTTTCACTTGCACGTTATCCGTCTTCTTTTTTTACGAACACTATCGAATTTCTTGCGCATGGAAAAAAAACGCGATTCGCGTCTCGGAGCTTTCGAGAATGCGTCCGCTTTCTTGCACCCGGTATATAATCGCGCTGGATAAAATCTGGATTTTTTTCCGTTAACGTGACGATAACGTGGTGGCGCGGTATCTCGACACATTTTATTTTTTTTTTATATTGCCGCATACGCAGCTGTTGTACGTCGCGTACGAAATCCGTTTCGTCTGCTTGCATGCAAGCTGATTTGGTTATGTCGGCATATTAATGGGGAGAAGGTCTTAAGATGCAAAGTAGACTGAATTACTTGAGATTGAATGTTTACCCAGCGTTTTAGAAACAGTAAACGTGCATATATATGCATGTGTGTGTATGTGTGTGTAAGAAATATATATAGGGTCACTGCAAGACTGGAAATCAGGAAAACGTCGGAAAATTGAAAACTGTTAGGGAAATCAGGGAAAAGTCGAAGTTTTCGAGAAAATTAAAATTCTTGGTTTCAAAAGAAGTTCAGTATGCATACATCATACCTACACAATTTTAGAATGCTACCAATTTAACAATTAAATGTAAGCAGTGTCAGCAACATTAATAGTAATTTACATTGTTATGTTAAATTGCTCTCAACAAAATATTCGATTGTTTCCAAATTAGAATAGAAATACAAAGAAATTTAAAATGTTATTAAAAGTATTGCACAAAGTCATGAAATTTTGTTTCGAAATTAGAAAAAAGTTGTAGAATTTTAGGATGTGGAATTTGTGGCAATTCTGATATATATCTCTTATGCTTCACATGTGATTGTTGTAAGCCTTACACAGATCCAATAAGAGAAACCTTAAATTTTCTCTGTCTGCCAATACATCTATTATTATTCAACTTACATATGAATCGATTCCTATCGTAAACTTTTAACATTGTGACATATATTTGTTACAATATATTTTTTTATTAAAAGTATAGATATTATTATAAGAGAGAATCCTGGGAGACATCAATTTATTTAATCTTTATTCAAAAGATTTTTACTTACAGCTAAGATAAGTTAGGGAAATTGTACGAAAATGTAATCAGTACAGTGCAATCTCTCTGTAATCTTGCATACATAATTTTTTCATTTGTTCTTATTTTTAGGAAGAACCGCCAACCCTGTCTAAGCTAAATGATAAGGAGTTACGAGCTTTACTGGATGAAGCTATAACATACAAGTGTCCAAAAGATCGGGAAGGAAAGTCTACTCTTTTTAAAGTATGTACTTTGAAATTACTTTGTGAAGTTACATATAAATATCTTATATACAGAGTAAGATATATATAGAATGGTGTATTTTATAGGAACTTTTGCAAGAAGCAGAAGCGGATGAGACTGAAGAAGGCCGTAGAGTGATATCTAATTCACGCTGTCTTCCGGGCTCAAATCGTAGAAGACACAAACGGGAGTCTGTGTCCGAGCGTTTGACACATGGCGGATCATTGCAAAATTTAGCACAGCCTTTAGCTTCGGAATTTGACAGTAGTTTTGCTTATCTGGCATCCAATTCGTGTCATACTTACGGAAGCAATAGGAGAAAGAATAAAAAGTACACAGGACCCAGTGTCTCTGCTAGACAGAGAGAAGGTGGATCGTTACCATCGAATGTAAATGCATCGCATAACCTTGCTTCTTTGGCTAATTTAGATTTAATATTTGATAAAAAGGTATTTATTATTGAATATTAATATGAACTTAATGATATTCATAAATATAAATCTTTGTTTTATTAATCGATAATGATGGTACAGTGAATAAGCCTATGTGAGCCAACACAAGTTCTTTGTGCGTAAATGTATATATATTACAATTAAATTAAAATACAGACGTTTCAACCCTGGTATTGTGTCCTCTTCAGTGTAATAAATAAAGATGACAACATTCAATTATAATGAAAAATTGTGTTCTATAATATTCGAGTTGTCAGATCATCGCTAAACTATTGTCAATGTTTGAATTCTTTAACTTTCTGTTGTATTTTGCGGAATAGAACAAGCATAATTTAGAATTAATTCAACTACAAATAATCGTTCGTCTGTATTTTAATTTAATTGTAATATATATACATTTACACACGAAAAACTTGTGTTGGCTCACATAGGCTTATTCACTGTACCATCATTATCGATTAGTTTAACTGTAGAAGCCTTTATTTATTGTTTTAATATTTATTATTTGTTTTATTAGTTTTTTTTATAATAAATTATATCCAATATTTATTTAAAAGATATTTTTCATGATTATGAGATTGTAGCAGTGAGAATTTATGTACATAAACAACATATTTTCTTATCTGTTTGTAAAGAAGAGCTTCTGTGAGGAACGGTCAGCTTATGACTGGACCAATAAGGAAAAATCCAAGTCTTTAGATAAACCGTCATATACCAGTACAAAGAAAGAAGAAAAGGAGAAAGAAAAAAAGGAACTGAAAAGAGACGCTGCTAATAGTTCAGGCGAGGCAGAGTCCGAAACACGAGAGAAACGAGTTAGCAAAGGAAAATACGGAACAAATGAGATGCTGGAGTCAGATAATCCACCTCCTGAATATAAATCGGACTACATGGTCATTGACTTGGGCGATGTTGAGGTAAGGTATCGTTTATGTTAATTGTTCTCTCCTTAATCTGTAACCTCTTAGAGGAAGGATGATGAGCCCTTCTGCATATTCTGTAGTGTGCATCTTTTTATAGTTTTATGCAGATATGTGGGATCTATAGTTTAATGGTCGGTTCTAAACGGTCTATTTTAATAACAAGGAAGATTATTTCCTATTTTTATACAAAAAGTGTTTTGATGAAGATAAAATATACGACATTGAAGAGATACTATTTTTTATCTATTTTAGGTAGGTGCTATTAGTGAAAGAAATGTGGGGTCTACTGCGAGTGGGATTCAGAGGCCTCGCTCGTTAGACACTGAAAATGACGAAGGGACTGAATTGAAAATTATTGAACCGCGCAAACCGATCCATTATGTCACACGGGCAACTTTTGATATAACACAAACACCTGTGGACACCACTATAGAGTTTCCTATACGTGATCATAAGCAAGAGAAATCAAAAATGTCTGTTAATGGAACAGAGGTTACTGGGGCATTGTTTCAACCACATAACAGTGTAAAATGTGGTATAGGTGGGGCTTCAAATGGTTCCAGTACTAGCCAAAGCAAAATTGTACCCAGTTTATGCTCCGTGATGCCAGCGTCTTGGCAAACGCAGAATATAACAATGGGTAAGAATAATGCTTCAATTGTACGTACACATACTATGTGTGAAGTCCGGTGTATTAAACTTTTGAAAGATTTTCCCATGAATATGAAAATTTACTTGCGTTTTATCTAAATCTCAAAATTAACAAAATTATTTATTAGTAAAATATATGATTTGTGCACAGAAGGTCCAAGATATACAACGCAACACATCACGATGAAGGATCCATCCGTGTCGGGAGAAAAGAAATCATTAGACGAAAACGGAAACGCTGTACAGACCTATAATGGTGAACGGAAGAAGCCTAGAAGAAAACATACTCAGGAACACAATGTCAAAGTTTATAATGCCGAAAATGTCGAAGGCCATCGTAACGAAGATATTGACAGTCTAATTAATTTCATTGAGAATAAAGAATCCAAGAGCAAAAAGGGAAAGACTGGTAATCCCGTTAGAGTAAAAACTAGTTCTGGCACAAAACCAAGAACTAGAGAGAAGGATACAAAGAGAGAACAATTGCCTTCCAAGTTAAAGAAGTCTAATTCCTTAGAAGAAATCTCGAAGACAAAATTAGAGGATCTCACAACGGAAAAGAGTCCCAGTTCCAGTGGTGCCAGTAGCGTATCCAGTCAACATGGTATGATTTATTTATTTATTTATTTATATATACATATATATATATACACATATATATATATAAAACTTGTAAGCATTATATATTTATATATATATCTCTTTCTCATTATACTGTCTTTATAATGATAGAAGTAAATATAGCACTGCGACGTCCAAAACAAAGAAGCACCGGAGATGCGACAGTCGATAGTCGAGGCGACAGACGATCCTGGGGGACAGAGGAAGGTCAATCGATATATTGCAACGATACAGGGGAGGATTACACGAGTCGTCGTAATTCCAATAAAAAGATTAATCCGGAACCAGAACATGAAACGGAGTTTCTGGTAGTTACGAAAAAGAAAAAGAGCAAAAAACAAAGAAGAAGCTCCAGTGGCAGTAGGGCACAAAACCTGACAACATCGGGATCATATCTCCAAAATTCCAGAGGGTTCTCTAATGACTACAGGACACCCCTTTCTCCTGAACTTCGAAGAAAATCGGCTAGCAGTATGCCTCCGAGGTAATCAAATGATTGCTTATATGTAATAAATGAATTGACTAAACCTATCCAAAACTTAGCTCGCGAGTGAAATGCTTCGTCCTTTCCATCATCTTGTTGAGTGAGACAGATAGAAAATAAAAAAGGATAAACATACACAACTAGAGTTCTATTCAGTGATTGGTTTCTTTATCCTTTTTTGTTTTTTGTTTATCTCGCTCAACGAGATAATAGAGAGATGGTAGCGTTTAGCTATTGTGGACAGACCTAGGTTAAACACTTAATTCGAAGATTTTAATGTTTATATACATTGTAATTTCTTGCAGCGACAAGTCGGCGGATAGTAGCGATTTGGATTCAGTCCATTCGTTGCCGGTTACATCGAATACCTCGAAGCATAATTTATCTAAAGTCGCAACATCGTCGGGCGGCACTCCGCAAGCGAGTTACGCGGATATAGCGCGCATGGCTACTATCAACATGTCACATAATCTGACCATGTCCGCTATGCTTAATACGTCGTCGTGGCCCAGTGTTCCGCCTAAAACTTTTTCGGAACCGGATAAAGTGCCTCAAGATTATTATCCGAGTTTAGACGAATTGCAGCATCCAGAGAGGAAAGCGAGACAGCAACAGACCCAACCGAACCATGCAGCAGCAAGTTTGAGTCTGGCTTTCGAAAAGCCACTTTCGCCGACTCTGACGAAAATGAAAAATTCGTCGGATAGAAAGAAAGCCGAAGCTCAGGAAGAGGCCATCAATAAGAACATCCAAGTCTTTAAATATGTGCAAGATATCGAGAAAATGCATGAAAGCCTAACGCAAGCAACAGACCACAAGGAACAGAAGAACGTGACTTCTAGTAATTATAGCTCGAATTCAAACGAGACTATCGCGACAAACGCCGTAACACCAAGATATAATAATAATGGTACAACGATGAATTATAATCCAGTCGATACTGATAACAATCCTAATTGCACCGTCAACAATAAAGATTCTGTTACGCTTCCAAGAGCCAATAATCCTCGCTCTCGTAGGAATTACGTACACAGTAATCAAAATGTACAAACTCAGGGATCGCACGAAGAACAACACATTAAAAAGCCCGCGTCTTCTTACCATGAAGAGGCAGTTAAGAAATCGCACAATATCGACACCCCGCAGTCCGAAAACAGGGTTAATCCAACAATCGTACCGCATGACTGCGCGGATGCGCAAAAGTTGAAGACTACGAAACCCATGCAGGACTCACAGAGCGGCGAGCCCGAATCTAGCAGCAACAAGATGACTGGCGGTGATTCGAGGACAGCGAGGGTCACGAAAGAGTATCAGAATACCGCGATGAAACACGATGCGACAAAAGTGGGAGTCTGTCAATCGCAAAACTCGAAGCAAGACAATCAACATCGCGACGAGGCGGAGAACAAGAAGACAAAGTCACACAACATGCAGCCCGATAAAGATCAATCGCAAAGACCATCCGTGGAGACACAGCAAATTAAGAATTTGACTCCTAGACCCGCAGTGATCCTTTTGGACGAGACATCCTCGGACATCGCGAAGAACAACAATCTGCCGACGGAGCTCACGTTTGGTTTCGAAATAAACGAGCTGTTGCTTTCGGAAGATAACGGCAACGAGGAAACCCCGACGATCGCGGCGAATCCTGTTTTTTCTCCGGCCGTACCGCCGCTCGTCAACAAACCACCGCCCAATAATTTTGAGAGGAATCCGCCGTTATTCACCGAGAAACCTGTGAGATACGACAAATTCTCAAATTATCACATGCAACAGCCAAACACTCACGTGACACCGGCGAACGCTCATCCCGTGACACCTGTGCATCCAGTTATGGTACAACCGTTGCCGTACATGGGCTATCCTACCAGATTTGCGCCACCCACATATCTGCCACCACCGCCTCCACCGCCACCCGGAATCGTGGAGAAGTTTCATCCGCCTAAGGAAGATTTCTCTATGCTTTACGTAGCGCCCGAGGAAGAGTTGAATGTGCAGATGTACAATCATGATAAGATCGTGTCGTTTGTTGGCTTAGGTAAGACATCATAGCGTTTCTTTGTCATCTTTAACTGAGATACTCAATGCTCTATTCTTGCTTATTCCTTGTACTTATTCTTGTTTCTTTTTTTTTCAATAGCATGGGATGCTGTCATGAAAGAAATGCCAGTGACAACCGGTCGTATACAGTTCTATAGCGGACAGTGAAGTGAGAAAATTTTCGCCGTGTCGAAGGAAATAGACAATGACAGTAACTTTTGTACTGGTAAACCACTTCCATTGCAAATAGTTAGTTCGATGAGTCTCGATCACGTTGATACGCGAGACCATGTACTTGTATGTGTTGCGTGCACGGTTGCTCCTCTCAAGACGTAAAGTTCGTTCAGAGGATTGTCTGTCTTACTTTGAGTCAAACGCGCAAGATTGATGGAGCCGAGTGGTGCAAAGTGTGCCTCAAGAGATAATAATAGCAATGTACATATATAACCAGTTGACAGGAGAATATAGAAGGATAAAGTATATATTCCAGCAATGTACATTGTACTTGCATAAATTTCCAACGATTGTGACAGTGTCGCAGAACTTCAGTATTGACAATTAGAAACTTTTGGTCGAAAAATATCTCTTTCTTGAAAGACGGAGCAAGAGAGAGAAAAAGAGATGTATCCTGTTTCTTTGAGTAAAGGGAACTTCCAGTGTACAAGTCACGCGTGTATATATGTTAGACATCTCTATAAATTTTTGAAAATCGTCTTGGTTT
The DNA here is from genome assembly GCF_001594055.1 of Mycetomoellerius zeteki. NCBI lineage: Eukaryota > Metazoa > Arthropoda > Insecta > Hymenoptera > Formicidae > Mycetomoellerius > Mycetomoellerius zeteki. Next base: position 365,887 of record NW_017257296.1, read on the forward strand.
ATATGAGTGTACGATTTTAAGAAGTGCTTAAAAGATAATGCTACAAAGACTTGTAACAACCGGGTCTACCATAAAGCGAGTCTTAAATGAGAAATGTCCAACAGCATCAACAGCAGTATCTCCTGGTGCCTTTGGAGCTGCGAATCTTCAGGCGAATCAATGGGGAAGTATCGAAGAAACCTGCACTAATCACATCGAGAAATCTATGAAAAGTACTGTAAAACATCTGTAAGTAGTTTCGAACTCGTAAACTGATGAAATGATTTAAGATGGGACGATCTTATAATCTTAAATCGATCATCATGGAAGATCAGCGATGATCGGTGAGTCGAAATATGATGAAGGTCAAAATGTATACACAGTTAACGTACTTTACTCGATAAATGCAAATTAAGATGTGCTGACTGTAAATCAGAAAAATGTAAATGCGTGGTTGTGTAATATATTGAGATAGTGTGGTTGACTTAGAACTCAGAGTGGCTACTTCTTCCAGTTATGGAGCATTCGATAATTTAAAATAGTAAGGGGAAAAAAGGTCACTAACTGGGTTTCGAAAATGTCAAAGTAAGCTCAAAGTCTGGTCAAATGTCTGTGAAGATAGAATGCTGAATATTCGAAAAACATTAAATTTTTACACAGACTTGCTTATTTAATAAAAAAAAAGTAACTGATAATTATTCATAATGATAATTATAAGATGCTTGTGATCAATAAAAATATGTATGAATGGCGGTGTGCGTAATTCGTGTAGACTGTGTCGGATGATCATAAAAGTGAGATTGCTGTTCGATTGCGGAGAGAGACATTGTCCCGGGAAGATAATCCGTGTGCGCTGTCTTAATGTGTATCGTTTGCTCATTAAATATAACTCGACTTTCATCAAAGCTCTATACGCGAGATACGTTCCCAGTTCCTAAACTTTCGTTTCGTCGAATGTATCTTATCAACGAACGACGATCCGTCGATTTTTGAAACGCGCGGGGGTTTTCTTGCATTTTCTTTATTTTTCGAGGCAAATTAATTTACAGGCGTAAGAAAAAACCGTGACCGCGTTACTATTTCGATGAAGCACTTACGTAAGTGAAAGCGATGTATGCTCTGTAATATAATGTGTATGTATATACGGAAGTATATATACGGATGGAACTTTTAAATTAATTGAAGATAAAAAGAAAAGATATATAAGCTGTATCTTAAATTCATATGCCTGTAAATGCCTAAAAAAAATTGAGCCTAAGAAAAAAATAATACATATAATTACCGCTTTTAACTACTGTAATTATACGGTTTTTTAAATGTAAGTTTATGAGTTCTGTAACCTCAGGAGAATACACTGTAGGTTCACGATATCATACTTCAAATTAAATGGTCCCTTTGCGTTTGAACTAACTTTTAGTTACATCTTTCAACTCGTCGTTCCACGACGCTGCCTCCCATCGTCGGGGCACGAAAACACATTCTAATAATCATAATAATTTAATTATTAACGTTGTTATAGAATCGCGAAACGTGTCGTTCTAAAATCTTCGTACAGCAGTCTCATACTATCTATATGAAGAATAGAATGAGTGGGATGCGAATCGTAGAAACTTATCTTGATAGGTAATAATGAAACACAAGATAAGTTTCATACGGAAGCATGAAAGTGTGTGTAGTATTATAACGCGAGTTAGTTATTAATTAATGAATTAGAATTGGTAAAGTTTGTTATATATCGTTCTTTCTTTGCGAAAATATCAAAATTGTGTAAAAACGAAAAAAAAGATAGCCGTACTCCGTTGATAATTTTCATTTTTGTCCAGTATATAGGAGATAGTTCCAGCTGGAAGTACAGCTTTCGAGATAAGCGAGAAAATCGAGATATTTAATTGTACGCAAATTGTGACACAAGCGTTTATCGCGCATATCGGAGAGTAACTCGGAAAAAAGAGGTACGACTGTAGCCGCAACTAAAATACCTTACAGACTTGACAAAGTATCCCGAAGTGTCTCGCTTTCTTTTTTTTTTTTTCCTTTTTAAAGCAACTTCGCAGGAGACACGCGTTTCCGACATTACGTTGACTGTCTAAACGCCTTTTTAGCTCTATCCCTCCCTTCTTTTTGTCCCAATTGTCACGTTTTTACATTACATTCAATTGCTAATGTCGAACAGTTACATTCCAAAAGTGTAATCGCGAGAACCGCCTTTCCACTTCTTCGACCGAGAGAGAACTTTCTTTTTAATCTTTCTTATTCGTGCTCCTCCCAGATTCTTTCCCTCTCCGTGGTGTATGTTGCTCCAACGGAGAATACACTGGACTGCACGACTTTTTTCTTTTTTTTTTATCTCATTTCCTTTTTATTTTCATTTTACACACGTATATACATACACACACCACGCACCTCTCGACATGCTGCTGCACATGCTGTGAACAATCTCGCGGTACACCGGTTGTTACTTTGACTGAAAATCGCTCGAGCAGCTCGTCGTTGCCTCTCACGCGAATGATACTCTCCCTTTTTCCGAGCTACTTCGACTCCACACGCGAAAAAAAACTATAATTCAAAAACACAAAAAAAAAAGAAACAGAGTCAGGTGCTCCATTCGCCTTAAAATGCAACTGAATGCAGTCTCAGCCTGTGCCATGTTGACCGGTTCAAATGGCTAAGTGATAAAGAGTTCGCGAAGACTAGTGCAAATGTACTTGTGGAACAGAACTAAGCGAAAGAAGGAAAGAAGGAGGAAAAAGAAGATTAGGACCATTTAACAGTGTACATAGCGAGTGTGGGGTGGCAGCTACGCCAACCTATGTCGCACATGTAGAGTATATATAATTACTTAATGTTTCTTTTTTTTTTCTTCATTCGACGTACACACATACATGAAAACGCGCGGACATTCGTTGCGGACCGGACGGGACCGACTTTTGTCTCTTTGATCTGCATCGCGCGATCAAGATTAAGGCGGTTAACGACGAGTAGACGCAACTCGAGAGAAACGACGAGACGACGAGGAAGGAGAGAAGGACGAGCGAACACGAAACAAAGAGAAAAGAAAAAAAAATATAAAAAGGGAAAGAAAAAGCGAAAAACTACGTTACAACTATCAATACCTGTACGTCCCCCTGCCCCTTTACTGTTTTCGTTTATAAGAAGTTTAAGTTTATGAGAAGAAATAAATATGTTTATTTTCTTTCACATCGATCTGCATCATTATTCATTACAGCGAAATCTGTTTCAGCGCATGTTCTTCGCTCCGAAAGACGCCTCGAGTCTAGCCCAGTTTCGCACAGAGATTCCCTTTAACTTTTAGTACACACGATTAGAGTCGTTCGTATCCTGTACATCTTTTCTTTTTCTTCGAAAAATTAGGAGCATCAATTAGTTATAATATATACAATTTTCCAAATACTTTCTAAAGATGTTATATGTATAAGAATTACACTTATGCCTATTTCAATGTAGCTTAACTTTAATCTTTGTTTAACTTAAATTATCTTTTTCTGGTACTGAGAATTAGAAAAATATAAAGAGTAAGTTAACCCGAGATTAAAGTTTATCTGTTTTATATTTATTAAAGTAATGAAAATTAGTTCAGGACACGAATGATCCCGTCTGTGTAGCGAAGGACCGGAAAATCATCGTGTGTACTAAGAGTTAATTTTCTCCTTTTTAATCTTCGCCCTGTTTACCCGGTTCCGGCTATTCAATTGTCGTTAATCGCTCGCTCGCGCGAGAAAAATGCGAGTCAGCAGCCGATTGTTGCGACTATCTCGAGAAATAGCTACGCACAGCTGGCTGCTTCTCCAGGACGGGACGCAGAACGAGAAGCAAAAGTACTCCCGACGGTCTCGAGGGAAATCGATCGGATGTACCTCGACGCTGGTCCTGCGCCGCTGTACAATTTGTTACTCGATAACGAAACGATTCTCCTCTCGTATTGTACATACGACGCTGTATGATATAACATTGTATGATTATTACCAACGCTACGGCAGAATTATCCAATTAAGATTACAGTTAATGCCGCTATTATTAGTGAGATAACAAATGAGAGAGAGAGAGAGAGCGAGTGAGATTGGGAGATGACTGTGCATGTCGAATTACGGATCTTGTGCGTGCGTGTGAAAGGCTGTGCTGTCCAGCTGCAAAAAACCTTAAAGATGCGAATGTGTGTTTGTTGCCAAAGTTCCCCCTTTTCGCGTGCGTGAAGTACGGTGATATCTGATTGTCGGGTCGTATCGCATCGGCGAGAGCTTCGTCCCGGGGTGGCAAATCAAAAAAGCCGTGTGTTCGTCGCCCCTCCGGGGTGGAAGCGGAGCTGGACTTTCCCTCTTTTCTCTTCTTGGGACCTTCGCGTTGCGGGCTGAAGCTACACGAAGAGAGAAGAAAATCGCTCGTAATCCCGTCTTCATCCACCTTATTTTGGCTACGGCGACGATCCTGCAGCTTTCAACTTCTTCCCTTTTGTTTTTCCTACCGGAGATCGAGAGGAGTACAGAAATTCTCCTCTTTGTGTGCGGTGTCACAGAATTATCCGGAGAGGGGCGACTTTCTTCCGAAGCTTCTTTCATAAAGAGATTAACGTTCCATTAGGATGTTAATATATTAAGACGTTAAAGCCATCTGGCCAGCATCGACCCGGACAAGACAGCGTAATACCGCCAGTACGCTATATTTTTCCGTTGAACGACAGATTGTTAAGGCACTACCGTACGAGAGGGAAAATTGTATTGTCGAGCGAGAAAACGGGGGAAAAAAATCCCAAAGGGATTTACATTACGAAGGAAACGAAGAGATATATCACGATTTATTCTCAGGTGATGTACTCAAACACACGTGTATACGTGTGGATTATTATTTTGTTACTAACTTGTCGGATATACGTCGAAGCTATTATGGACCATGGATGTGAAGGGTCGTTTGGAGTCGTTGCCATGGATTGTGAAAGAATAATGCTGAAGTGTGTATGAATGAGAGTGGCAGAGAGAGAGAAAAAGAAAGCGTGAGAGAAGGTGAGGGAGAATGAGGGAGTGGATAAACATTTTTCGCTACTCTGCGAAAGAATTCCGACCCTCCCCGGATGTATTCTGAGAGGAAAGCGTGTAGTGTCTGCCATTTGGCCTTTATGCTGTCTTACTTGCGATTTCGTACAAGCTTTGCGTGCAATACTGTGATAAAAGAAAAAAGAATGAGTCGTTCTCTATTTCTCTTCGTCCTTTATCCTTTTTGAAGCGCATGCACGTACAATGTGAGATCGGCGCACGTATATAATATATATATATATATGTCGGGGTATGATCGCCTGTTTTCAACCCGGTCCCTTAAAGCGAGTCGCAAATATTCGTTTATAATTCGCATATAATTTGTTTCCGATACACGCACTTTCGAATTTTGTCTCTTACGAACTCGACGATTAATTCCATCGTGGCCTATCCGGTGATCGCTTCTCGCAGTCTTTATCGCGAAACAATTAGTTTAAGATTACATGAGTTAGTACATTTCTATCAAAGTGTAGATTAATTCGGTGTAATTTATTTTTTTATTTTTTTCTACAGTTCTAAAAATTATAAGAGTAAAGACTACATTAAACCGAGATAAAAAAACAATAGGCACTGATAGAAATGGACATTAGAGAGTTAACTTTTATCGCATAATTTGTACGAACATCCGGACGCATTAGCTTCGTACTGCCATCGCATTGACACATTTGTTCCTAATTATTGCATCGCATAAGTTTATATTATTGTGTTTGTTATATATAGATATATTGTGAGTAAAGCGGTGTTAGTTATTGAAAGTGTGTTCTGAGATAACACACTCTCAGTTCCATAGACAGAGGATGATACTTATTATCTATTTGACATTTTACGTAAACTTCCAAAATGACGATAACTAATAATAGTTCCAGCGGTCGATGACGAAGAGGTCTCGGCAAACGTCGCGTCATTTAACGCATTTAAGGGGAGGCGATTTGAAACAGGCGGTTCTCCTGAGAGGAATAAAAAATATGTCCATTCTATGCGCGATTATTTTCCGAAGCTAAGCGATAGATCGCTAGTTTGGCGTGTTATTTTGCATCCGCAGAGGCTACGACCTGTGAATAAATGGTTTTTGTTGAAACGATTAATTGTCGGAGTGTGTGAAAATTCCTGACGTCTGCATCTCGATATACTATAATGTAAATAATAACGAATATTGCCGAAAAGAAATATCTGCTTCTCCATCTGTTGCATACCACTTTTTTGGAGATTCTTCAATTTCAGACTAATTAAGAACGTGGGTTTTGTTCGAACGTCATCTGAGCGTAAGTACGATTTACAACAGAATGGATATTAATAAATATTCTTTTTTCACATATATTTTCTTCAAAGACATAAACGTATCACCAGAACGTACTTAGACTTTATGTAAATTTATTTAAAAAATGGCAGAGCTTAAAGGAACTATTATTCACCTTATGAGATTATCTTAATCTATTTTACATTAACAGGTACATAATATAATATACATATGTATATACGCACATTACATTATAGTACACGTTTACAACCACTGTACCAACTTTCTGTGACTTGTCAATTTTTTGTTCTCAGTCTACGCGATTTATGTAGATTTGTTTGTTAGGAAAACTATCGACCGTGCTGCGCGTAATTAGTTCCAAACAAATAATATGTTAAAATAACATTAGGTCTGCTTCGTTTAGCTGCGTTTTTTTTTTTACAATATTCACCTTTTAATACATATTCACAAAATACATATATTAAAAAAAAGAGGAAATAAAGAAAATGTAATAAGTGCAGCTGAAAGTCACAGATCTAGTAATGGTATTAGTTAAGTATGATAAAGATTACTACTCTATGCGTTGTTCCTTCTGCTGATGCCCACCGTATCTTCTTTGTAATTCCTCTTCCATCGCCTGCAGTTGTTCTCTACTCTGTTCCTGCGTCATCTGTTCCATTAGCTCGTGATTATAAGTGGAGTGCAACATCAGAGCTAATACACCGGCTCGCGTCGCCATGTTTGACCGGATCTGCCTCTCTTGCTCCACGAGCTCATCGATCTTCAACCACTGCCTCACTCTCTCCATGTCGATCTCTGCTCGTCGTAGTTTCTCCCACATATAGTGTTTCACGCAGCTCTTTTTAGGCGCGCGACAGAATTCGCCCGTGGCATCAAAGACGTTCGTGACCAATGGACAACCACATACCTCAGCGTCGCCAATTTTTGGATCCTTACAGTGTTCGGGGCAGAGAACACGCAGCCTTTTGCAATAAGTCCTGTTCCCAGGATTGTAGAAATCGCAGAACATCACCTGGCCCTCAATGCGTGTTTTGAAAATCGAGCCGAAGGACGCTTGCGATTCGTACTGCAAATTACAATCTGAATAAGCACTTTCATCTCAAGAGAAAAAAGAAGAGAAACTCATTCCATACAATAAATCATAAAACTTTAAGACTAAAGTGAGATTGGCAAAAATGATAAATATACATACAATATTCTAAATTTATGTAAATGCTCTCATTTATGAACTCAACTTTAGAACCATTTAGGAACTCGTAAACCCAAGTAATCGACAGTTATAGAATTTTCTGTAACTGCGTCTTGTAATACCTTATTAAAACATTTTTCCATATGTTTAATGGCGGTCCTCGAGTTGACTTCGTGCCCACACGTGATACAGTACATGCTGCTCTCCGTATCATCGTTGTCATCCACTTCGGCTTGTGGATCGATGGACGCATGCTTCGCACGTTCGACAATTCGATCTAACTCGATGTGTCTCTTTTCTAATTCTTGCAGTATTCTACGGACGTCGTGTTGCTGTTTTCTCACGGTTTCCAGAGCGCGTCTGTTATTTTGCTCCGCGATACATGTGGTCAACGACCATTCCTGTATCCGCTGCGGTAGTACCTGATAGATTCTACTCGTCGCCAGCTTCAAACCACAATCGTCGGAGCAGTATTTGCTACCAGGTCGCGATTGTTTCGTGCATGTGGGTCCATAACAGTGGCACGGTGGCTCCAAGTACTCGTTCCTCTCGTTACTCGAATCCCTCTTGCGCCTCTTGGTCAATTTCGTTCCCTTATTGAGACTTTTGGACGGTTTTAGCGGATCGCCCACTACACGGCAGGTTCGTTGAATACATCTGAGCTTCAATCGTACCGAAGGTCCGAATTTCTTCAGATGCCTAAAAGTATGTGAAATCCAAAAAGATTAATTTTATAAGCAACACTGCTTCGCACAAATGATGGCTTTGTCAATCATTCTTTCGTTATGTTACCTGCAAGCGTCACACTTGCCACAATTTTCTGTACGTAGACATCCTGTACACTCTCCGCAGCGCTTGGAGGATTTTTTTTCTACTTTAGGACCCCATGGCGCATCGTATTCGTATCGATGTCCTCTTTCCTTCTCTTTGTATTTTCTGTCTCTATGTTTCCTGTCATCTTGATCAGTCCTACGTGGTTTGTATCGCGTTATCAATGTCGGATCTTCCTCTCTACAACGCTGAATATAATAATTATTTTACATTGAGAGAGAGAGCTGCTTTTCATTGTTATTTTAAAAAATTCGCTTATATAAAAATTACTCGCTTACAACACAGAAAAATTGTTTTATATGTTTTGCATCTTTTTCAGTTATGTTTATGCAATCACCATGGTACCATTCTTCGCATGCATCGCATCCTCTGAAATAATAAAAAATGTAAGAGTCATAATCTTGTCTCAAATTAGCAGAGATTAGACAAAAATAATTCTGGGTATTGATTCCTCTGAATAATTTTACTCACATCATAAAGCGAGAACTGTCGGAGCTTCTACAAATGCAATACGCTTGACCGTCCTGTTTCAATAACGTTGCGATTTTGCTTTTCCTCTCTGGCAGCATAAACTGCTTCGCTATTTCTTCTTTCTGTACGTAATACAAGTAAAGATCAATCCAAATATTTTTTTTTAGTAAACAAAGAGGTTAGGAGGCATTTCAGATGTTATAAACCAGGAAACTTATATAAAATAAACGATACTATTGCAATTTGTTTATATGACAATACTTCCGTTTACAAAACTAGCAAAAAATTGTATTTTATTTAATATTCAGCCACATATACACATTTTAATTCTCACCGACAAACTGTGCTGTCTTTTATCAGCCATGATGAAGTGAATCCGGAGTAACACAAGAAAAATAATTTCTATCTAATAATTACTATTTCTCACGATATTAATATTACACTATTTACATCATTTATACACGTTTCACTTATATGTACAATTTATGTATACGGAAAAACGTACGTTTCACGATTGTATCAAAAAACAAACGATCAATCTCATCGCCATGTTGTTTAATAGATACTGTCGGTAATATGGCACGGTCGGTATTGCAGAAAAAAATTTTAAAATTCTCAAAATGTATTTAAAAAATATAAAAAAATAGATAGTTCTAAGAAACCTGTTTTAGATGCAATCATACTGATATTACACACCAAAGACATAGAGACTGGACTGCGCGATCCATATCTAACAATAAGTAATATTCAAATATATTTAATAATACCTAACAATAAGTAGTATTCAAATATATTTTAGCTTATAAAAAATTAAATGAATTACAAATAATAAAATTTAATATGATAGAACTTCTCACAAAAGTTATGTAGAGAAAAAGAATTTATTTATGCTATGTATATAAAATATCGAATAGCAATATAAAATATTAAATGATTTTTTATTTTTAAAAATTTGCATTTGAAATAAATAAATTAAATTGCCAGTGTGAAAAGACTGTCACATGTTTGCAATATCTTATATTTGTTAGAAACTATACAACAACAATTATATCACAGGAATATATTCTAAAGTACAACGTACGCGAAACACATAGGCCCGCGTAGATCTCATTCTCATAACAAAGACGCGCCAATCAAAAATACTTTAAGAATTGCCGTAGCAGATTCGCATCAAAGTCCTCTTTCCGGCGCGTTTCTTTTTAAAAAAATTCTCCTATGATCGACATTCGTTGTAGGAATGGTTGAGTTTGACAGGACAAAATCTGATAGTTCTGCCTCGCCGTAACATTGGTCGGATAAAGATTCCCACGTCTGATGTTCTCCAGCATTATTTGTGGTTCGAATCTGGCCTTAACAGGACTCGGCGTGGTATTCCGTCGTGACCTACCCTCCGTCGCGAGTCCAGGAGCGGAATATTGTCCGTTAGACAATATCGGGGGTTCAAAATTATCGGAACCATCGGTACCGTCGCTGTCGTCGGCCTTGTAGATCATCGATGAGGGCGGAAGGACCTGCGTCGTCGACAATCGGATTTCGCTTCGATTCGATTTCTCGGTTTCCTCGTCCCTGGCGTTTTCGTGTTCGACGGAATCCGACGAGTCCGTCGACGAGACGTTCGGCGACGAAACGCTCTCGTTGAAAGCATCCTTCTTCTCGCTCGCAGAGTGGTGCCTGATCTCGGAGAGCTTCGTAATCGTGATTGGCAACACATCTGGATTCTTGCTAGTAGTTTCAGGATGAAGTTCGTTCGGTGAGGCATTGTCCACCGGTGCGTCTCTCGTCGGAACGAATCTCCTCAGGATCGACCTCTCTTCCGGGAAAATCTGCGCTGGCCGGCAACAATAGAGAGCACCAGGATCGATCGGGTGGGCCTCAGTGTTGAAGATATATCCACCGGCATCCACCACGCACTGGCCCCATGGAGTGTCGATTATCTCACCTTCAGAACCGGTATTGTGGATAAAGTTGTCAGTGTCGAAAAGAAGGTACAGGTACTTGGTGGTTTCCGCGAGGAAGAAAGATTCCATTCGGTCTGCTTTACGATGGTCCCGGACGTCATTGATGGTCGCGTAGCCGCACGTCGTTTTCGCGCTATGTTGCAGACTCCTCAGGATGTCCACTCCTACTTGGATCAAATACGGATCCCTGGTTGCCCTGTAAAGATACATGACAGATTCTATAAGCTCTGGCCTCAATGGATAGCCCTCCCTGTTGGTCCCTGCCTCGGCCTGTGGTATATTGTAAAATTCCGGGGTGAATCCGAATTGCTTCCACACGCGATGATAATTGTGTAAGGATTTCATCGCGTCGCCAATCTCGCCGAAGAGACTCAGCACGCCGGGCCAATATGCGTCCAGAGATTGAAAGACTGGTAGAGTCACTTGACCTTTGGTCATGGAGACCCACAGGTGCCAGTCTTCTCGACGAATGTACTTCTCTATAGCCCGTTTATGCTCTTGGAATATCGAGGCAAGCAGGGGATCCTGAAAGAGCAGCGTACCCTTTGCCAGGTACTCGAAGTAAGAGTCTATTCCGGCGCCTATGCCGGAATCCTGAGCAGTCCAATGGCCAGTTAGGACGTCTATATGATTACCAACTAGGCCGATGCTGGATTTGTAATAATGCAGCGCCTTTATAGCGTTCATGGCCACCTCCTCATAGAGCGGATCACCGGTCAGTCTGGAGAGAGTTCCGAATTCCAGGAGGAAAGTACCAATGCCAGCGGTGCACGTGATACTGGTCTCACCTTCCGGTACTCCGTACTTGAGATTAACCGTGCCGTAAGGCATCCCCGTGGGCGTATCAAACGCGGTGATCAACCTCTTGGCCATGTCCTCGGCGAGGCGCAGCAACGGGCCGTTGCAAGGCCAGCCGGGTTCCAGCTTGACGCCGGCTTTGCGCGACAGTAGATGAGCACTCAGCAACCCACCGACCACCCTGATATTCGTCTCGAATACCGATACGTTGATGTTAGCCTCGAAGTTCGTCCGCGTGCCAATCAGCTCGGCTACGCGACGGAACTCGGAAAAGTTACCCATAACCGCGAGCGTGTCCAGGGCGTCGATCAAGGTTAGGGAGAAGCTGCCCCACGTGTCGAAGCCGTCGCAGCTCAGCGAGCGTAATTCATCGTACGGATAGGCGTGCGTCAGGTAGCCGGAGTAGGCATAATCGAACATGGACCGTACCTCTTCCCGCAGGCTGATCAGATCCTTTTTACCGTGCTCCCGAAATCCGCTGACCAGGATCAAGAAGCCGAAGATCGAGCCCATTCTGAAGAGGATCATCGCTGTTGCTTAACCGTCCGTGGCCTCTTATCTATCATCACTGTGCATAGTCGCGTCTTCGACGACGTCAACAATACGCCGAGTCTCTCGAGATGAGGCTCGAGCGCCCCACGTTCGCCACGTAATCAAAATAATCCCGCCGCTGCTCGCTGTAAACATCGCGTTGGTCGCGTTGTTCCGCGCGACGTCAACCTAACCTAACCTACAAATCTGCACCGCGAGCTCGTCCTGCACGTAGAAGAACTGTACGCGCGCGCACGATCGCGCGCGATGCAAAATCAGATTATCGTCATCTCGTGTTCCGTTTCGACTGCAGGAACGAAAGGAGGACGAACGTGCGATCGTCGGGCACCGTGCGCGACGCTCGAAACCCTCGAAACTGTCTCCGTCGCAGCCTCCGATTGACAAGGTTGACACAGCGTGACATAACCAAAGCGATCGAAAAAGGATCTTCAAGTATTTTTTTAACCTATTAAGACAGAACAGTAGGAAAAAGTCAGAATCATTTATAACTTTAAGAAGTTAGGGAGAATAATCTGAGAACAATAATATATCCAGATCTAGAGATTCAAGTGTCATATAACCTCAAAAAGAGGTTAAAGAAACAAAACCCACCAACCAGGATTAATTTCAAGAACTGTCAAAAGAGACTTAAAACGTTAAAGATAGTATGTCATTTGATGCAAAGGAAAGAATAATATAACACGGGAATAGTCAAAGAAACAGTCTGGATGTAAAAGTGTGCGATAATTCTTTATAAAAAAAAAAGGACACGTGAGTGGAATCACGACGTTCGCGAGAACATGGAGCTAGAAACGCTGCTGCGGAACCACGCTTCAGCAAAGAAATGTATGTATATGCCTTTGTCTTTTAACAAGAGCAGCATTTCTTCTAATTGAAATATGATGTATCTTTTAATGGTAAATTCGGTCACTCATACTACAGGGTGTTTCCAAATTAAATGGCAAAACTTCGGGAGCGTGTAGAGGAGTAAAAAACTAAGAAAAAAAGTCCTATAGACATATGCTCCTTTTTGCTTTGTTTCGCAGGAAATCACGAAAAAAGAAAAAAATATATTTAATTTATTATTTTAATTATTTTATTTATAAACTTTTTAATGAAGATTTTGTTCGAAATGTGCACCTCTTGCAGCAATACAAGCATTGCATCTGTCAAACACGGCTCTTGTAGCAGCCAGGCACTGTTCTTGCGATATTCTGTTCGCTGCAGCTACGATACGATTTCTCAAATGTTGCTCTGATTGAATAGGCGAAGAATAAACTTCTTGCTTCAGAGTACCCCATGCATAGAAATCTAATGGCGTTAAGTCGGGCGAACGAGTTGCCCAATGTACTGCTCCTCCACGTCCAATCCATCGTTGTGGGAATTTTCTATCTAACCAGGTTCTAGCGACTCTGCTGTAATGAGCAGGGCATCCATCTAATTGAAACCACATTTCAGTACGTTGTTGTAATGGGATGTTTTCTAAATAGTCAGAAAATTCATTCTCCAAGAAATTTAGAAAACGGTCCCCATTTAATCTTGCAGGTAAAAAAAACGGTCCCACTAAAACGTCGTTCCAAATTCCAAGCCAGACATTAACAGAAAACTCTTGCTGAAATTTGTATTCTCTAACAGACCTGGGATTTTGATGAGCCCATATATGATAATTCCTTTGATTAATTATTCCACCTCTGGTAAATGTTGCCTCATCTGACCACATTATTTTAGATGGAAATAAAATATCATTGTGGCATGTCTGAAGGTACCAGTTACAAAAGTTCAATCTGTTCCAATGATCTTGAGGTAATAAATTTTGCACTTTTTGAATGTGGTAGGGATAGCGATTATCTCCTTTTACAGTTCGCCAAATTGTTTGTGGTGACACTCCCAATACAGCCGACGCATTCCGAACGCTGGTCTCAGGATGATTGTCAAAATGTTGTAAAATACGATTCCCTGCCTGCAAATCTCTTCGTAACGCTGCTTGAAATCGGTTGTTTTCTTGTCGAATTGAAAATGTTCCAGTCTCTCGCAATCTATTAAATGTCAACATAAACACTCTTCGGTTTGGCACTCTTCTGTTTGGAAATCGTCGTGCATATTCTCGCACCGCCTTTAAAGCATTACCGTTGCAGAAACCGTATACAAAAACCATATCAGCATATTCACTATTAGAATACGTACGCGGCATATTGCAAAAGACAAAATTCATCTACTGTTAAAGGCTTTCAAAGAGCGACTGACAAATTCATAACAGAAAGTGGAAAATGTAATCAAATATGTCGGTGCTAGATATGGCAAGAAATGTAAACATTTTTTTTCGATTTCTCTGAAACGGAGCAAAAACGAGCATATGTCTATAGGACTTTTTTTCTTAGTTTTTTACTCCTCTACACGCTCCCGAAGTTTTGCCATTTAATTTGGAAACACCCTGTATATTAAATTAGTACACGTTAAAAGCTGTTTTACGTGAAGGTAAATGCAGTGACACACATACTGTGTAATAAACTTTAACAATAATACATGTAAACTCTTAAATAACATGACAATAGTGAATGTTTAATAATTTGACTTTTAAGTAAGTAGGTGATTTAAAAATAAGCAAGTTGATGGATGAGGTACTCAGAAAACCTCAATGAAGTTTTTAATTTTATATTATAGTTATATTTTTTATTATATTATAATGAAACTTACATTATATACAATTATATCCTTATGAGAGGAATATAAAAATAATGTACTTTAAGTATTCTGGACAATAATTTTTATTTTCCTTTTCAAGAACAAGGTTTTAAAAAAAACTATATCTGGAGTTCTATGGTTACTTTACCTATCCAATTGAAGGTTAAAATATTTATATACTTTTACATTTAACTTTGTTAATTTCATGTATAGCAGCTTTTAGAATGTACTAATCTATTGTAATGTAAATAACAAAATTTGTTATAAATAAAAAAATGCCTTGCTTATTTCACTGAATATCACAAGACATACTGTTGCAGCTGATGAGAATTCTCAAGAAGATGAAAAAAAGGAAGACAAATACTTTCAGAAGATGTATCAGCAGTGGAAGGGCGTGAAGACTAAGAATGATTCCACTTATAAAGTGATACCAAAATTCTATTTCAAGGTACTACTTGTATCCTGTTGAACTTTGATTGAAGTATATTTCTATTATGTATCATAAAAAAAAATACTGTTTTAGTTGCCGAAAGAAGACGAAATTCTACCACAGAAATTACGTGAGGAAACACGCGCCTTATTCCTACAAAGACGTTCTAGACAGTTACTCGATAATCACGAATTGAAAGCACTCTGGGTTTTGTTGGACAAACATCACAGTCCACCTTTGTCAGGAGATGAGCAGTTAATTAATTATGAGGACTTTAAGAAAGTAGGCAAACTGGCAGGAACAAAGTGCAGTCCGTATTTTACTGCAGTTGTTTTTGCCAAACTGCAGCAAGGAGATTTACATGGTAGAATTAGCATAATGGCACTATTCAATTACGTCATGCGAAAAGTTTGGTTACATCAAACAAGGATTGGATTATCTTTATACGATATTACGGGACAAGGTTACCTTAGAGAATCAGTGAGTCTATAATCTAAAATGTTTTATTATTTGCAGCATACTATATTTTTATTTCAGATAAAGAAAAATGTGTTCTTTAATATGAAATTGCAGATTTCTACAGCGAATGTTAAAATAATAAAATCACAAAATATTTCATACCATCTTCAGCTGTAAAAATAAATTGAAAAAAGAAATTATTAATAATACAGTATACATGAGATCACAAAGAGAATGCTAACTAAAATTATTACAGATTGAAGCTTTGAATTTTTTTCTGAATAAAGAAAACAACATTTATTTTTTGATTCTCTAAATATCTCAGATTAAGTTTTTATAAGAGAAACGTCTTAATATAAGCGAACACTCTTAACACATTCACTTGTTTTCAGGATTTGGAAAATTATATCTTAGAACTGATACCAACATTGCCACAACTTGAAGGGCTGGAAAAGTCCTTTCACTCGTTTTATGTGTGTACAGCTGTCAGGAAATTCTTATTCTTCTTAGATCCGCTTCGAACTGGAAGAGTTCGTATTCAGGATATTTTAGCGTGTAGCTTCTTGGACGATCTTCTAGAATTGAGAGACGAGGATTTGCCGAAAGATTTGCAAGAAGCCAATTGGTTCTCTGCACCTTCGGCCCTTAAAGTTTACGGGCAATATCTTAATCTGGACAGAGATCACAATGGAATGTTGAATAAAGAGGAACTCGCTGGGTAATAAATCTCAAAATTGTATGTCATATAGTGTTATATTAATGTATGCATGTTAAAAATATAATTGTTTTGTTAACAGATATGGCACTGGTACTTTAACCGGTGTATTTCTTGAACGAGTATTTCAAGAATGTCTCACCTATGAAGGCGAGATGGATTATAAGACTTATCTGGATTTCGTTTTAGCATTAGAGAATCGGCACGAACCTCAGAGTCTTCATTACCTCTTTCGAATTCTCGACATTAACAATCATGGTTACTTAGATACTTTTTGTCTGAATTATTTTTTCAGGGTACGTATTACTGTAATATAAATGTTTTTAGTTTCTGAATCACGAAGTGAAAAACTAAAATATCACTTTGTAGGCGATACAAGAACAGATGACGATGCATGGTCAAGAACCCGTTAGTTTTGAAGATGTCAAAGATGAGATCTTCGATATGGTGAAGCCAGCAGATCCGTGTAAAATTACGCTGCAGGATTTACTGTCATGGTGAGGAGATCTCAAATATAATATATCACGGTGTAAAAATACGATATATTGTAACTGAAATGTTTTGATTGCAAAAGCGGGCAAGGCGACACGATGGTCAGTATCTTGATCGAATTCCATGGCTTTTGGGCATACGAAAATCGTGAAGCTATGGCTGCTGATACCGGGGATGAGTCGTCTCATGTATGACGAAGCACTTCTCATCCAAAAATACGAGATAAACGTCCCGAGATAAATAGTGCACTGGACATTAACACTTAATGTGTTTAACACGATATTGTGATGATACGCATTTTGTAGTAACAAAATTTTTATACTTTTATTATATGTGCCAGAACATGGCAATCACCGTCATATGTATAACATTTTAGAATTAATATATTCTATATTTATTTTTAATATTTCTTAATTTCACTATCTCTCAAATGCCTAGACTGATTCAAATGATTGCATGACAGTGTACTTCTTAATTTACTTATTTGACAACATGTGCTGTTCCCTTCATAATGATTAACGGTAATTCAAACATTTCATAATAAATTAGAATTTCCAAATTCATAATTTTTATCGTATGAAAGAAACTTTTGTGGACCAATCACATGGTATGATTTTAAACCGTGCTGGAGTGATCAAATTATCACATTACAGTCGTATAAAAATCTTCGAATTGACTGAACGGAATAAAAAATCTTTTTACAGGATTAAAGTAGATGCAAAATTATGAGGTGATGCAGTGGACCTTGTATTGTACTGTAATGTGATAATTTGGTCACTCCAGCAACCCCTTTTTTATCGTACGAGAATAAATGTGTACAGGACAGAAAAGTTCTCGGATCTCTCTATCTTATAGCCAGTCAACAGGCTTGAAAAATTTATCATACGACAAATGAAATAGCGGCCCTATGTAGGATCAGTGGAATCGCACAGTCGCATCAGTAGCGTACTATTAAATTGAAGTAATCTACTTAAACAGCCTAAGCTTAAGAATCGGAGAATAAGAACAAATTAATATTTTTTCTTTCTAGAAAAAAGTTTAGAGCTTTATTCTTTGAAAGTTTTCATTAGCATTCTCTCCAGGAGCTTTGCGTGCTTTTTCTCAATCCATTTTAATCCCTGAAAATGATTTGGAGCATAAAACATATAAGGCCTGTTCTTTTTGACTGAACTTTTGCACCAGTTCATCTTTCTTCTTCTTTCCTCAAAGAGAAAAAGTTCAGCTAAAAAGAACAGGCCTATATTTTCGACGTTTTATTATTTTGGCATTTGTAAAAATTCAACGCCTTTGCGTCTACAAAAAATTCGCTCTTTACTTTTTACAATGGCTCTATTATTTACCAAAGAACGTTGTGTATTTTCTTTGTAAAAAAATAAGTTTTTTATTATATACAGCATCGAAATATAAATTTCTTTGTTAACCGATTAAACGTTATTTACACAGATTGAAATGTGTAATTTCTACTTTAATTTCTATTAAAAATTCTCCTTTTTATTTATATGAAACTAAAAAGAAGATGAACGTTTTAATCACTTTGTTAACGGGCGGGGAGAAATTCGTGGCTACGTCACTGCGACGCAGCGTCTATCGCATCTTTCGCGATTCTCTTCACATCGTTCGCGTCAGTTCAGTCACGATACGGTAACGTACAGTATGGAGCTTGGACTTGCTTTCAACATTCGTAATTCGATCTCGACTCGCACGGAACAAGCAAGGTTTGTTATCGTTACACCAGCTTCAAGGGCGCCCATTGATAGTCATAATATTCATTCCATTTCAGCCTTCTCATATCCCTGATAAAAAAAAAGTTGATAGAGGACGATAGAAAAAAAATCCTATTGTTTTGAATATGGAATCTGGTTTGTGAATTCACTAATTTAAATCAGATCGTAGGATTGTTTGCGAAATTGCGAATTTTCATTCTTTCGTCTATTTGCGAAGTGAAAGGCTGCGTTTGGCGCGCATTTTTCGACGCACGTTTTAAGCGTTTGCGTGATATCAGCCGCGAGCCCGCGAGGAATCGAGGTGGAGAGTGGTGATATCAACGAGCAAACTGTCATTCCACCCACTCCTTTACAACTCCCTAGTCCCTACTCCGGACTGTGACCCCCGCGTCGTAGCCGCGCACCTCCTCTTTCCTCATGCGTCATCAACCAAGCTCCCCCACTCCCCGTAATTTCCCGTCAGTATGGCGCCCGCGTTTAAATTCAACGGTTGGAAATAAAGGATACTCCCATCTCGTTGTGTTGCAGAGCATTGCAGAGCGTCTGCGTAAGGGTGGTCGTTCCGATCATTCGTTCGGTGTCTTTCTAAGAGTCTTTACCATTCACCTCAGCGGTGGCGATTGTGTGAACGAAATTTCGATCGAGAGCTAACAAGCTTTAGACGCATAAACACGCCAAAGAACAATGGAGCCCTTCGTCCAGGTAGGGATTCTGCTTTTTATTCGTCTTCTTGCTAAGTTAGACGCCTCACGATAGGGATACTGGCACGTACCGTGACGTAGTTATGATTATATTTCACGGATTGTATTTCACGATTTATATCTACGTGTAAATTCTCTTTTATTGCTCATTATTTATTAATTAATGAAAATTTTTACTATAAAAGTAATGTATTATTTTTTAGAGTTATGGTGATCATACGCCTTTATTTTAGATAGCTGTCCTTTAGATTTATCTGTTTCTTCAAAACTTAATTTTGTCCTTTATTTTTCAATATTGTCCTTTACTGTCTTTTATTTTGACATTACGGGAAATTCTTTTCTGTGAGAAAACCCAGCTTAAAGTTGAAATACTTGAAGTTTTACACAAAATGTAATTTTGAAATGAATTATTTAGAAATTTATGATTTGTTTTAAAATGACAATTTAAAAAAAATACGTTCCTCAGAAAAGTATCATTAAAAGCCTTCTTTATATTTGTTAAAAATATATATAAATACATAATATATAAATATAATATAATAAAAATATGTTATAAAATATATAAATATATATAAATACAATTTGTTTTCGATATCTATATTTCTTAATTTTTTAAATTAAATTTATTCAAACTAAAGTTGTTTTCATTTTTATTATTTTGAACCTTTTATCATTTTAGATTAAGGATTTGTTCCAATACAGTCGAATCAGTTTTTAAATTATCAGAAAACTGTGCATTATTTCAATTTGATATTGTGCAATAAAATTTTACAAAGCACAGGTTCATGACAGTCACAAACTGATTTGAAAACATGTAGGAACAAAGCCCTAAAATTTTCAGATCTATTCTTTATTTTCTTTAAGAAAATATAATCACTGTAGGCATGATGTAATATTAATCATTGAGATTGCTATTATTATTAAATCTATAATATATAAATGTTCTATAATACTTGCGCCATTATGATAGAATTGCATACCGTAATGTAGATTATGATACAAATGTTTTTATAATATAAATTATTTTTTTGCGATATTATAATCTAACATACATTGATTATTGACAAATAGCGTATGTTGGAACGAGCTAAAGCCAGGAGAGAGAAACTGGATGAGAAGTTGTCAAATGCAGGACATAATGTTAAAAAAAAGCGGAGCCCTTTGAAAAATGCTTTGTTAGAACAAGCTACAGGTAATATTTTTAGGATTTATTTTATAAGCATTTATATATGAAATTTTAATAGTCACAGTTAAAAGTATGTTTGAAATACATTAAGATAAAATCTATAGCTATTAGCTTTTTATTTGTTAAAAGAAATATCCTATTTAGCAGTAGCAAATGAAACTCCAGCTAAATCACCAATCAAAGCAGTTGGAGTTAGTGCACTTTCTCCTACCAAGTCTCCACGTAAATCTCCTATAAGTAATATTGCATCACCGAATAATGAACAAGAAAACAAGGAGAACAGTGACTTTCAAATTCATATGCGATCTAAGTTACACAGACTTGGAAAATTGTATTCTGGTAAGCAGTATTTAAAAATAAGGTGTTGAACATTGTACTAAACTTTAAGTTAAAGTCCTAACTCTTTTGAATAGTATAAGCTTAAATATTACTCTGAATCTCTCCGTTCGGTTACTCCCACACAATTCATACAGAGCACTCCCACACAAGCTGTTTCAAAACTTGTTTCTAACACTTATACATGAGTATGTTTATGTCTGAATATACACAGCATATATATAATATACATGATTATACTTTTTCGTTCTATATTTCAAACTTTTTTTGAAGAATTATATTACAATTTATGTTAAAAAAATTTATTCTATTAAATTTTTTTTACGTTTCTAAATATAATATACAAAATTAAAAAAAAAAATTATTGATGTTTATATAGATTAACGTTTATTGATGTTTGTATAGATAAATTAGTTATTTTTAATATTTATATTTATGGACAACAAAAAAAATTAATGTTTTTTTCTTTGACAGATGATAACAATCACGAATTAAGTTCACCTATACATCGAACAGAAGAAAAATTCACTGCAGAAGAAAGTAGCGAGGATTGTAAACCAGTTAAGAGAGGTGCTAGACTTGACAGATTAGCAGCTTTAGCTTCAACAATTAATAATTGGGAGGATGATTTATCTCATCCAAACTTAACTAGTTCCAAGGTATTTTGTAATACTTGGCTTACAAGTTTTTTCTTCTTATTTTAGGCTTTTGGCCTATGTTACACCTCTCATATGCTTGTGGTGCGCACGCTGATTATTCAATTGAGCATGTAGAATATACAGTTTTAATCCGATTCCGAACGGAAATATTTTGGTTCCCAGGGTCAAACCTGGGACCTCTGGCATGATAGACTAGTGCGCTGTTTACCATGTCATGCTCGCGTTCACAAGTTTTTTTATTTTAATAAAATGATGTATTAAGTAATCTGCATATCCTGTATTATAATATACAAATTATTTTATAGATCAAACCTGGAAATAGTAAAGCAGAAAAAATACAAGCAAAGTTTAATGAACAAGTTAGAAATGGATCGGAGTCACAACCAGGCACAAGTGAAAGTAACAAATGGAAGAGCAAAGATTCAAGTCCAATCAAACAATTAAAATGGGATAAAAATGTGTTAGAAAATTTGGTAAAAAACATATTATAATTTTATTCTTAAAAATGAAAGACTAAAGCTTCGTAAAATTTTCTATATTTATATTTATATTTGTATTAAATATGTAAAGTGCGTTAGATTTTTTATATTGTTATATTTTCGTTCTCTGTTGTTTTTATGTCTTTGAAAGAGAAGTAACGATTGAACGATCACATTTGGATAGTTAAAAATATTTACAGGAGGCTCAAGGCTTTAGTCGTACAAAAAGCAATTCTCGTCTTGTGTATGACTATAAGCATTGTTCCCAGGAATCAAACGCTGTCACAAGTTTATCACCTAACAAGAGCTCTGCTTACCAGCAGGCGGAGAAGAAACATATTTTGCCTATTAAGTTTGACGGTTCACCAAGAGGCAAGAAAACGGAAAGTGATGCCAATGTGATCGCAAGTCCAGCTAACTCTTCTAGAAGCAACGATAGTAAAGTTTCTAATACTCCTGAAAATATTAAAAACCCGAATACTACTAGCAGTTCTCGATTACCGTCGAGAACAGGATTTAATGGCTCGCCAAAGACCTTGGTCCAACCATCAGGTTCGGTGTTAAGTAAGGCATCGATATTTGAAGCTAAGAACACAGAGATGAAGGCGAAAGATCCTGCTCAAATGTCGCTCGCCGAAAGAATGGCGTTTTTCGAGCGAAATAAGGGAGAAGCATTAATACCTAAAGCACCGCTTACAATGTCGATACCGCCTAAGAAGTTACAAGAAAAAGATAAACAAGGATCTAATGCGGGTATATATAGTTTTTAATTATAAAAATTTATCCTCATACGATTTAGAATATCTAACAATAATAATAATAATAATAATATAATAATCAGGATTGGGTAGTGCTAAGTTAAAAAGTTAAGTTATAAAGTTAAAAAGTTAATTAATTTTAATTTAACTTAGTTACATTTTAGAGTCTTAATTTTTTAACTTAACTTAGTTACATTTTATCGATAACTATTATCTTTTAGTTTATCTTTTTCGAAATTAACTCTCAGACACAATGCGAGGGGATAATGAGTATATAATTTAGTAACTTTATGTCTTATATTGTATAACCGTTAGTTGTAAACAAAAATAATCAGTAATTCTTTAATGAATATGCTGTGAGAAAGAAAAAATACAAAAAATTATGTAAAATTAAATTTTTTCTTTCTTTTTGGTTGTTTGTTCGGACCAAATTTAACTTTTAACTTTTCAATTACTTTTTTTTAAATAACTTCTAATTCAATTAATTTCATTAATATATTAACTTAATATATTAACTTGTATTTTAACCCTAGCTATACACACTTTTTTTACCCTTGATATACACACTTGGGTCCCTGGGATCCAATCCATATTTGTTAACGTAACTTTCGTAAAAATGGATATTTTATTTAATTTTTTTTCAATCATCGGAGAATTGATTAAGGAACAAGGCCATAATGTCATAAAAATCGATAGAATTAAGAAGCTTTGAGATATGTAGGTTCAAAGAAAAAAAAATACGAAAAAATCTCGATTTAGCAAATTGCATTGGGGTTTCTGGAACCGCAATGTGTATAGCTGGGATTAACTAAGCTAAATTTTCAAGCCTAACTAACTTAGCTTAGTTTATAAAAAACATTAACTTACCCAATCCTGATAATAATAATAATAATAATAATAATAGTAATAATAATAGTAATAGTAATAATAGAGAAATGTTAAGTTATAAAGTTATGAGATAAACGCCTAATGAGATAGTGACGTTTTTGCTAAATGAATAGCTAATGAATCTTATCTGTTGATTCCACCATGAATTTATTGCTCTTAGGTTGAAAACTATTTAGTGGAAAATGTCTGTAGTCGTAAAAAAGACAGATTAGAATTTGGATGTCTTCAAGTTTCATTGAGATGAGTCTTTAAACCTTGTTTATTATTTAATAAGTAAATCTTCATGTAGTGATAGAGTAAGATTGTATTAATAGAAAAATACGGGTTATGTTGCTTGATTACAGAAGTTAGATTTGATGATCGTAAAAATGATCATAAGGCGTGGAACTCGTAATATGAGATACTCCGGGTACTTCTAATACAAAGTAACCTATGCTCCTATGTCCGAATGACAATCGTTGCTGAAGTATGAATGTTATAAATAATGTGTGCAATAATGAAAAGGATAAGCGGAATTAACATCAAGTGCCTGCGATTCTTGGTTCCAACGAAAACGAATCTTAGATACAATGTATCTCATGCTCATTTTGTGCACACATTGGTTGTGTTTGTTTGTATTTTAAAAATATTAAATAAAGTTTTTTAATTGCAATACTGATGTACTTTGCGCTTTATTCGATTTCTCGGAGTATCTCATATTATGAATACAATCTTTTGACTTTGTGATTTGTTCATTTTTTATATTTCTTTAATTTTCAGAAAAAATAGTATTTAGATTAAATTTTACATATCATATAATATAACAGTATCTTAAAGCTTATTAATTTCTCTTTAAAATGACTTATTATTGTTTTAAATTCTGTCCATACACTTCCAGTATTCACTTCTAAAATGAATTTGGTATCTCATAATAGGGACATTTCTTCTAATAATATTTCATTCTTTAGATTCATCTCCAATGAACAATCGAAACGTCGATATTCCGGGCAGAACAGTTCTGGAGCAACGTGCGATATTCGAACAAGGCAACAAAGTAGAAGAAATGGAAAATCGCATTTTACAAGCTACTTTTGCAGAGAGACAGCGTGAATTAGGCATGTTGCGCTCCCGGTTTAATACCAATAAGGAGGTAGCTCGTGCTGCCGCTGGCTCTTGCATTCGAACGAGCGAAAGTAGCGAAGGCAAATCATCATCGCCAAAGAATTCGCCCGTTTGTCCGGTAAAGCCAACTCCTGCTCCGGTAAGATTAAGTTATTTTATGCTTAAAAGAGTAGCATAAAATTTTTACTGTGTGATATAGTAAATTGTATATTTTATTTATTAAATATAGGATCATATTGTTCAGCCGCCGCCGCCGCCACCGCCATTACCAGAAATTATATCGTATCACTCTAAATCATCTCCAGTAAAAAGACAAGGTACATAAAAAGAACATTTTTCTTGCACTGCGCTTTTTCTGTTGTAACACTTAAAATTATAAGTCGTTTCTTTTTAGTTGTTGGAAGCCCACCCAAAGTTCAACATTTAAATGCAACATCTGACATTAAACGTATCCGCGTGTGTCCACCAAAACCAGGATCTCTGTATCCTAATCTGTCGGAAATAGAAATTACTGAAAGCGAGAGTGATACGGAATACACTGTCGATAGTAGCGAACCTGTAACAGCTACTCTCGACGACGAAACAGAAACAGAAACGGAAACCGAGACGGAAACTGAAGCTGATTATTATATCCGAGTAATATAAAAATAAATAATAAAAATTGAAAAACTTTTACATTTAATATATCAAAAACAAAAAGCAAAAATCTTTTTACATGTAATATTTTTGAAAAGAAATATTTTATGCATTCTTCAATTCTTTACAGCATGATGAAACTGACCAAGAAAGTGATAAGGAAAGCGTACAAAATTCATCTTTCGGGCGTATGAGTTTTGGACGCAGTATTTTACATGAGTTCGATGAACGTTCGTTGTTTAACAAAAAGGTATACAAAGACTTAATCGTAACGCAGTATACAGATTATACACATCAGATATACTTACGTGTTTTTTAATATTACAATTATAGAGATGCATAGAACCGGATCCTGATAGTATTACATCAGACATTTCGGTACTAGATGAAATGGATCAATATTTGGATGAATGTCTTGATGAAGACATTTATCCAAATTCTGATGCAGTTCATCGAGAATTCAATAATGACGTGAAGGAGGAAGGTCCCACGCCTCCTAAAATAAATAAAGGCGGCGAAAGTCCATCGATGAGGTACAATAGTTTCAAGTACAGTCATTTGTATACTTCGATTTTTATCGAAAATATCTTTCTTGCTCCTTCATTTATTTAAAAAAAATTGTTTAAATAAAACTGTTCTTAATTTCACAGATATCGTTCGCCTTTAAAAGATTCGGATAAACTAGAAGATGGTGACAAGCGCGTATCATTAGTACGCACAGTTAGTGCGTATAGACGACAACAATCTCAAGTAAGTTGTTCAATATCATAATTGATACAGACAAAGAATAATAACATGATTATTACTGAATTTCAGTTGGCTAAAATTAATTCAGCTGCAAGACACGAAACAGGATCAAATTCAATTTTTGATACAGAGAAACACGAAGATGAATCCATATTGGTGCAAATGAAAGTGAAAAAGTTATTGGACGAAGTTGTTATAACACAACAAAAAAAGATAGAAGAAGCTAGTAAAGCGTTAAATTTGTGTCACTCCACTGTCGAATTTAACGGTTCTAGTGAGCATGTTGGAGGCGAATGGGCTCTGCTTGTCGCTAGTAAGTTTTTATTTTTATATGATATGAGTTTTACATATAAATTAGATATTAATAAAATTGAATATTAATATTAATACGTATAAAACTTAAATATTGCTACTAAATGTGAAAAATGTCTATTTTCTATTTAGCTCACAAACGCCAAGCTGCGTTAAATGAAGTACAGAGGTTGAAACGAGAAGGCACTCTGAGACCTGTCAAGGCAGGCTCGCCGGAAGTGCAGGGGAGTGGATCATTAACTATTTCTGCTATTACGTTACCGCTCAGGCAAGAATATTTCCGAAATATGGGCATGAGTAAGTGATTACAATGTGGTCAAGTTTTACATTATTTTTTATATAAAACAGAACTATTGAAATAACCAATATTAAACATAATAATTTTGCAATTTGTTGCAGATACATATCTTCATTGTGTCTGCTTGATGTATTACTTAGGGGAAGTTTTTGCTACTCAAGCAGCGACTGCTGAACCAGGCGATTCGTGCATCCGTTTTACTTCAATGTTGAAACTTGATAATTTGCACAGTGATTTCAAGATTCTTGTTGAAGTATATACCTTTCAGACGCAACCAAAATATTTGCCACATGAAAAGAAATATCATATCAGTCATACTGTAAAAGTAAGTTTAAAGCAAGTTCCTTCCTTGCTTTTCTCTGATAAAATATATTATAAATACACAAGAACAGTTTGATTTAATGTTGAATCCATTTGCAGGCGGTCAATAAGACACCAAAGAAAAGGAATCAGTTTATAATGCCAGACATACAGAGCCCAGCAGGTCCAACTGCAATCAGATCACCGGCTTTCAAATTATCGGGGACAACATCCCTTACCCTCGATGATATAAATCACGACCAACTTACTTTGCTCGGGGTACGTATATTAATTCTCTAGTATAATTAAGACTTGTAATGTCAGTATGTGTGTAATCTTTGCATACTTAATGTGCACTTTCCGTTCAGATCTCGTCACATTCTCCACTAGAAGGACACCTGCGAATGCGTATATCGCGTAAACTCTCGGTGTCAGTGGAGTATCGTGGATTTTTGACACTCTTTGAAGAGATTACAAATTTAGGTGCTTGGCGTCGAAGATGGTGTTGGCTTAAAGACGCTAAGCTTTATTATTGGGCACATCTTGAGGACGAACACAAGAAAAGTCCAATAGGACATATCGATTTGGAGGGTAACTTTTGAACTTTCGACTAACCCAATTTCTACATTATATCTATATTGATTATTATTGACTTAATTTTTGTGATATTGCAGACGTTATTACAAAGCACGTACAATTTATAAATCGAGAGAAATATGCTCGTCCTTACACATTTTTACTCGAGATATCGAGACCTGTACAACCTGGAGATACTAATAGTCTCATTATGAAGACAGATGGAAAGGAAACCATAATTGAGTATGTATAGTTGTCTTCTGATTCTATCACAATACAAAAATGTGCTCTTGAGTTAGAATACAATTTTTTTTAATCCTCTGTTCACAGGCACTTTTTATTAGCTGATACGAGAGAAAAAGGATTGGAATGGATGTCTAAATTGAATAAAACTCTAAGCTTAATTAGAGCTTGGGGAAGTTCAGTTTACAAAGCTTAAATCAAGATTAAACGTTAATTTCGAGCAACGTATTCATGTACGTATAGATCGATTTTGATAACAGACATGCATATGCATACTTGTAAATGATGCATCGCTCATCGAAACGTAGAATAAAATACTTTGTTTATAATACTTTACAAGAAAAAGAAAAATGTATAAGATAATAGCGAATGTATACTACGTTTGGCCGCTTAAAAATTTTCATGTATGATATTATTTGTGTTGCAAATAATTAATTGTTTTAATATAAATATTCGAATGAATTGATTTCATTTTTAATCGTGGACACAATCTATACAATGCTTCATTAAACTTTAATAGCTATTTTAAAATTAATAGCTATTTAAAAATCAGAATTTCAAAGCAAGCTTTCATAAAGTCTATCATGTATTAAATTTTTAGTGCATATTCTCGTATTTTTTGAAATTGTAAAATCTATTTACATATGATGAGAAACAAATCTCTTACTGGGAGGACTTTCAGCTTTATTGTAATCGTATTTCAGTATTGTTCAGTCGTATAGTTGCATAATTATACCACCTACGATATAACGTTTAATCACGATTAACTTTTTGAATACTTGATTACGTATGTTTATCAAATAGCTACATAATTTCAATGTTCAACATTATTTCGATAAAATATACATTAAAGAAATTGTACATAGGCTAATATAGGAAATTAGTATTTACTGATGTAATTAAGAGATATTTATGTATGTAAAGTTATGAGCTTAATATTAATACTAGCAATAATATTAATACTAATAATTATATATAATCTGACTAATAATTATTATTACATCGAACTTGATGCGCTGATATTTTTTTAATATGAATATGCACATACACAACTAACATTTTCCACCTTGTGTAATCAATTAAATATATTTTTTTATACCGTAAAGATCTATTCTTGTTCTTATCTTAAAATTCGTTTTAAACGATTTGTACTTTGCATCGAATTTTTGAGTGAAATTTATATGTTTAATAAAATACATGATATAAAAAGTCATAAATATAAATTTCTATCTTGAAATTTGGATGCGAATTGCTGATTGGTTGAAAGGCTTTATTAGTTATATGGAAAGCACGCGACATGGTAAATAGTCACAGGGAGGTTTCAGTATGTATACAAGTTTATTTGAACGAATTGTTTTCTGTTATAGATATACATATAGATACGTGTATAAAAAAGAAAGAGGTTGCGCCAGGGAGGAACCGCAGATATCGCGGTGCTCAATGAGTGCTGCATTGTCGCCTCGCTAGAAAGATAGAATTACGAACAGGACGTCTCTCGTTCAAAACGTTTACTAGCAGTTTCAGGAAACTGTATAATACATATTGTCGGTTGCAAGTAAGCACGTGTTTCACTCGTTGAAGACTTCAATGCGTTTCGTAAGTCGTGATGTTATGTGATATTCGTGAATATTTTTTACGTTAATTGTAAGAGAAAATCGAAGAGGAAAAAAATATTGAGCGAAATAATTTTGTTAATTCTACTCGTAATTTTATCTATACTATTCGCCGACGTGCTGCACTGTCCAAAAAATTATTCTTGGTTTTGGAGCAAAGACGACGCAAAAGTGTTAATAAATTAGTCCAATTGTCAATTTTAAGAAATGCATCTTTTTCGCTTTGTAAAATACCACAATTGATATCACGAAACTCGCGAAAACGAATCGGCTAGAGAAGAACGATTGCGCAGAAGATCGATCGTTCTCTAACTAGCGACTGACATCAACTCTGCCATTCGCATCGATGTGAATCGCGTGCCTTGCAGTGTCATACGATTAGAAATATCCTAATTCGTGTATAATCACACGAGCGTGTATGTCGACGACTTAAGGTGATGTAACTTCAGTCCTCAAGTCCGCTTACTTTGCGACGAGATTGATAGTCGGATGGAATCCGTTTTCATCTGCGGTGTAATCAACCCTGCAATTACAGAGAGGGTGTTCAAAGAGCTACAACGTTCCCGAACGATGCAAACATTCAATATAAAGACATTACTTTCGAATTTGTAATCATTTTTGCAATCCTAAAGGCCACTTTAGACGATCCGTAATTCGTGTCAGGGTTCAGGATAGAATTCAATTTGTAATCCTATGTGCCATGCAATACGAAAGATACTTGATGAAATCATAACCAACAATCCCACACATAGAAAAAATCCATAAAAATTTAATTATTAAAAACTTAGATAATCTATATAATTCAAATTCATATCTTACATTCTTACAATCTTTTTGCAAATAAACATAACAAAAAATTGTAAGAATGTAAAATATAAATTTGAATTATATAAATTACCTAAGTTTTTAATAATTAAATATTAAATTTTTGTGGATTCTAGACTGTGATTTAAATGCATAGAATCAAGTATATAAAATAGATCTTGACATTTTGAAATAATCTTTAGCTTTAGAAGAATCAGAACACTTACACATAAGGAAGAATACAAAAATACACGTAAAAAAAGAATACAAATGACAAATAGAATCCTATCCAATTATAGGTCGTCTAAGTAGTTTTGTAGTGATTTCGCGTACCTATACGTGTGTCCGTCCGGCGCGATGAAACTGAAGCTACCAACGACGCTGAGGGCCTCGTTTTCGGTGCCCTCGTTCTTCAACTCTGCCGTCTCCTCCCTCTTCTGACCGTCGCTCTGCTCATAACTGAAGTGATATCCACCTACCCCTATGTTGTTCACCTCCTCCTGGTTCACGATTGTGATATCATTCGGATTAGATTGCGGCGCCGCGAGAACGCCGGCTATGAGCGCCAGAATAACGAACACCTGCGTGACGAAGAGAGAAGCAAGAAAATCATTTCGTTGAAGAAGACAAGAACGAGATCGTTCTTTGTCGCGTTGACTTCTATTAAATTAATCAAATGTCTTTTATTGTAACCATGCATATTTAATTTTGTTTTATCTCAAGGTATCCTTTATAGAAATTTAATCTTGGAAGATAGTGATTTAAATTACTTATTTTGAATATTTAAAGCTGTTGTTCAGTATGATTGTTCAGTACTTTTAATATTCAAAATAAATAATTTTTAGTCTTAAATTGAGCAGTTTTATTGTAACCATGCATATTTAATTTTGTTTTATCTCAAGGTATCCTTTATAGAAATTTAATCTTGGAAGATAGTGATTTAAATTACTTATTTTGAATATTTAAAGCTGTTGTTCAGTATGATTGTTCAGTACTTTTAATATTCAAAATAAATAATTTCTAGTCTTAAATTGACCAGTTTTATTGTAACCATACATATTTAATTTTGTTTTATCTCAAGGTATCCTTTATAGAAATTTAATCTTGGAAGATAGTGATTTAAATTACTTATTTTGAATATTTAAAGCTGTTGTTCAGTATGATTGTTCAGTACTTTTAATATTCAAAATAAATAATTTCTAATCTTAAATTGGCCACAGTATTAGATTGGATCTTTAAGTAATTAATGTTAGGGTAAACATTTTATTCGAATGAATTATTGATAATGGATCTCTGCCAGGAACATGCGGCAGTAGTGTTGGAAATTCGGTCTTTTCTCGGAATCTGACCTTTAGACGACCAGCATTAGATTATTACGAAATTAAATCGAGATATATCGTTTGCACGGAGAAAACGACGGGTTGACTTCTTCGGATACATACAAAGTGTCGCAGATTTCAATAATTTCGATTACCTAAAAATAATTGCTCATTAAGTGATCAATAATTTCGATCACATAGAAACGATTGCTTATTGAATGATTGAATCATTTCGAGTTTTTTCGAATTATGTAATATCATAAAATGAAAATTTCTCGCGAACTAGATGGAATAAGTAAACGTAAATTCTACAGACCACTTAAAACTTGATCCGAAATTTTAGAATTTCAATTTGAGATCTGTTTAATTAATACTTGGAATATTAAAAATTTGTTGTCAGATTCTGGAAAAAAAAAGATAGACGTGTACTCCAGATTGATTATCGAAATTGTAGCCTTTCTGCGACACCCTGTAGATGTTCTCCCGTAGCGAACGGAGTGTAATTTCACGCGCGCACAAATGTCACAAAATCCTCTTCACTTTCACTGTTGCGCAAAAATTGGGTGGCTCCGTTTCGGAAGACCCAGCTTGAAAATATCGGCGGTAACCCTCACGATTCAGTCCCTCCCCGAAAGGCCTAAAGAAGAGGCGCACGATCGCTCTTCGTTGACAGATATCAATGTATCTCGAATATATATCTCTATCTTTCTTCTAGGATCGCCACCCACCGTCTTCATCGCGCCAGGTTTTCTCTCGTGGTCGAACGATCTGCGAACGATCCCGAATGCGGCCCTTCGTCCTTAAACGACGACCGATTCGTAGATACCGAGGATCCTTCGGTGCATCTGCCTTTATATAAGCAGAAAATCGCGGTGCCGTGTTGCACATCCCCCCACCTGCATGTGCAACAGCAACAACAGCCCCCAACGGATTCGCGGATGAGTCTCTCCCGCAAATGCAAGATGCATCTGTGATCTGATGACGCGGTCGCCGTTAGACGCTGCCTATTTACGGACTATATCTTTCTTTTCACCATTGCGAACGCACGCCGCGATTTAAATTTGCTAATTGAATCACTTGGTTTTACAAAAGACTTTACTGCAAGATATACTAAAATTTTTACAAAATTCATATTTTCAAAAAACGGAATCTTAGAATAAATTATTTTTCCTAAAATAATGAATGATTACTTTTCTTATCCGCAGATTCTTCGTACAACTCGTCAATTATTTATTTATCCTAAATCTATCAGAAATTAATATATGTCGGAACAATCTTCTACAAATTTAATACGAGATATTACTATACACACATTCTACACTTTAGATAGGAGAATGCAATAAAAAAGTCTTATATTGAAATAATAAATTTTACATTTTTATAATTTGTAATTATACGAAACTTAACAAATTATAATTATTTTTAAATATATACGTACGTATAATATGTATGTATATTGTATATATAAGTAGATTTATTTAATTACATTTAGTTATAAAATTTACAATAAAAAATAAGATAGCTTTCGGCAGTTTCTGTCTTTCGTAAATTCGCAATGTTGCTGCATCACGCTTCAATGCGATTCCGTATTAATCTTCGAAGCGCACGTTAGAATAATAGAGAAATGCAAATTTCATTATAATTGGCAGCAATCAGCAGTAATTTGCTTAGAGTTGACACTAACGAATGGCAGAATAACGGCAGCTCCCTCACAGTTAATATTATTCGCATATAATCGTAATCATTACCGAGAATCCCGACATAGGCGTATAATATACATGTGTCCCGACGATAGATATAAATAAGCCAAACAAATGCGATTTAAAATAATGAGCTTATTATATAAGCCATTAATTTTCCACGCGTAAATAAAAATGCCATTTACTCAGTGTGCTCACCGAGGACGATGAAGGCGAGACGGAATCTATAACGACGTTCCTCTACCTTGTCTTACGGCGTTAATGGTATTTACCAGGGTTGGATAGTGCTAAATTAAAAAGATAAAAGTTAAGTTAAAGAGTTAAAAAGTTAATTAATTTTAACTTAACTTAGTTACATTTTAGACTTTTTAACTTAATTTAGTTACATTTAATAGGTAACTATTAACTTTTAATTTGATTTTTTTTTTTTTAAGTTAATCCTCAGACACAATGTGAGAGAATAATGAGTATATAATTTAGTAATTTTATATTGTATAATCGTTACTTGTGAACAAAAAAAATCAGATTCTTTAATAAATATGCTGTGAGAAAGGAAAAATACACAAAATTATGTAAAATGGTCACACTTTTCCTTTTTCTTTTTTTTTTTAGTTGTTCGTTCGGACCAAATTTAACTTTTAACTTTTCAACTACTTTTTTTATTAACTTAACTTTTAATTCAATTAATTTCATTATGGATTAACTTGTATTTTAATTAAGTTAAATTTTCGGGGCTGTTAACTTTAACTTAACTAAATTTAAAAAAAAGTTAACTTACCCAACCCTGGTATTTATCAATGCAAGGAATTATCACGCGACGTTTGTGCGTTTACGACGTGCATGCTGTTAATGTGCTCACCTACGAGCATTTACAACAACCGTGCACAATTATATTTTAAATTAGACGATGCATTGTAGGAAGAAGATGCCTTCTACATTGTGTTGGTGCGTTTATGCGTTGCGCAACGTCCCTTTCATTTCCGACCCCGGGAATACGCTCGCGTATTTATTTGTATGCATCCACTTGTCCGCTGTTCATTCAGGTGCATCGCGAAATGATTTTCCGTGGCAGGAATCCGCGAATCATTGTCAAGGGCGAATCATTGACTCAGCTATACACAAAGGCAATTGTTCCCGTTCTCATATTACAATGCGACGTCTTCAATCGCCGCGTATGATCTTTATCCATCTCGCGTTAGCGCGATAAGTTCAGGCTGATTTTATGAATTAACCGTCTCTTCTTGTCCCCCTGAAACTTGTCATTGAATTCGAAGTGCTTATGAACTTTCCTCGCATTATATGTAAAGGTGTAACGATGAGACTGTTATCGTCGTATATGTATTGAATATAATACTCGATGGATTCTCATCTCTTACGCGAATAATGAGTCAATTCTAAGCAGAATCGCGTAAGACTCGTAATATGTTCTCGTAAAACTTGTAAGAACTTATGACTAGTATTCTAATTTTATGCGAATGTATCGTAAAACGTATGATTATTTGTAAATATCTACGATTTCTTGTAAATTTTATGGCTAGTAAGAAGCTGTCTGCAAAAATATTGTATAAAGGTATAAGCACTTAAAAATTTTTACAAATCTTACAGGAATATGTTACGAGCCTTACGATTCTGCTTAGAATTTAGGTTTTAGTCTACAATAGAAGTCGTAGCGTTCGTAGGATTTTATTTAACCCTTCATGGTCACACTGGGTCAAAATGATCCGAGCATTTTGTGAAAAATTTAATTTTAACACTAAAAAATCGTGAACATGTATTAGAATTTAGCGTGAAAGACGATGTATATGTAACTTTTACGCTAAATTCTATTTTTTTAGTGTTAAAATTAAATTTTTCATAAAAACGCCACTGCTTCATTTTCTTAAAGAATGAAATTATATATTGTATTTTTTTTAAATCATTGCAACTAATACTATCGATTTGGTAACACTTTAAAGATGGGTCGGGTCATTTTAACCCAGAGTAACCATCGTGTGGCTTTTTAGAAGTGTGACTATGAAGGGTTAAATCGTAGAAAATTAATAACAATCGAATATAAGAAAAATAATCGATGAATGGTTAATTTTCTACGCGCGACTTAAGATCCTACGACCGCTACGACTTCTGTTGTAGACCCCGTATTAATCATAGGCCAGTTTGTTTTTATTCCAAAACCATCTTAATGTCTTAAGATGCTAATACGATTCTGAGAAAGTCGCATTAGCGTTTTAAAATATTACTTATGCCCGTATTTATAGTCAGGCCTTATATTTAAGCTTCCTTAAATTTATCTTCAGATGCTCTACGAATTATTTCATTGACTACTGAGCATCTAAAAATCAATTTAAGTACAAGGTCTGACTATGAATACGGGCCTTAGGACAGTGTTAAAATAATTGAACTGACTATGAACACCAGCCAGAGAGCCGTATTAGTAAGACATTAGGCCTATTCTTTTTGGCTGAACTTTTGCCAAAACAACAATTCATATTTCTCCTTCTTCTTTCCTCCTGAAGAAAAAAAGGAAGAAAAATGAACTAGTGCAAAAGTTCAGCTAAAAAAAACAGACCTATTATACTTTAGACGGTGATCTTGCAAACTTTAAGATCCGCATCTTTCTATTCTCGGCTGCGGATTTGCGACCCTCTTTCATTTCTCTTTTCTGTTTCTTTCTTTTTATGTAGGAGGTGCAATTCGAACAAGGCCACGGTCGCGTACGGGATGCGTTCATCTGCAGCTCGCGTGCCATCTTCTTCGTTCGATCTCGATCCGAAAATGTGAAAGCCGAAACTCCCCGTAGCGCGCGGATTTCTACGCGCGGGTTTCATCGCGCTAGCCGTAGGCGACGTTACATTACGCGCGGCCGAAACGTCCTTGGTCATTGTGACATTTGGTTTTCTCGAAGTTGTACGCGCGCCGGAGGAAAGTTGGTGACGTAACTACCGGTGACCTTGCCATTTCAGAAGATGCGACGGCGAAACGCTTGAAGAGGATGCCTCCGGCCACCGCATCTTCTCTCCCGTTGGTATTTGTTTTCTTTCTCCCTCCTTCCTCTCTCTTATTATTTCCTTTTCTCTTTCTCTCTTCGGCGAGACATTTTTCTGCTTCTTTATACGGCATCTAATCTTCAGACATCTGCCAATATCGCCGTCATTGACATCAGAAATATTTTTAACGTATTTTATACCAAAACAATTTACAATTTATTTATTTTTTTTTTTTGCTTTAGAATATATTATTTTATTGCTACACAGATAGATAACGGTGTTTCTCGTTAGAGTGAGAGAATTTCAGCAAGATAACGAAGATATCGTAACAATCGAATGCATTACGATTGCATTTGCCTGAGTTCTTTTCCTTAGACGGACAATGTTCGACGTAACGTGGTTTACCTGTCGCTCCGATGCAAAAACGTCAGTGTCGTACAGGTCTCTGACATTCTAATGTCGAAACGGCTTCCATCTTTTCGTCTTTACGCTTTTTGTACGTGAGAAAGTCAGTGCTCGTCACGATTCGCGACCGTAAACGCAGACTCCGATGATTATGCATCGATTATGCAAAGATCACGAAGAAGATGAGTCTCCTCTCTCTTTCTCTCTCTCTCTCTCTCTCTCCTCCCCTCCCTCTCTCTCTTTCTTTCTTAAATTCCACGACCCATTTATATATGACGAATATGACGAAAAATTTGCGATTATCAATTTAAAAAACTTCAAATATATCGCATATCACTTTGTAACAATTATATCGTTTATTAATTATCTATTAATTATCCTTCGAGCAAGCGTTTTCAATTTTTGGCATTTCACAACTTTTACAAAGCATTTTGAAAATCACGATTTCTCTATACATCACTGTGTGTCAAAAGTCAATATTCGCGCATATATACATGTACACATTATACACATCTAGAAATTTTCAGAGGCATAAGCGAATTTACAATCGTACGATGTTGTTGCCAGTACAATGAGTAGTATCTTTTAAAAACGTGGAGTATCTAATTGCATGCGTAAGCAATAGCCATTTTATTTTACTTTTGTATAAGAAGGCTTATTTGCTTTCTTGCGTCATCACAGAGACGATGCACCTGTTAGAAGAGTTGCGATTCGCTATTTAATTAATCATCTGTTACATGATTTTGCTTCATTAGTGTCATCGTGAGACGCTTGTGATTAATCAAGCAACACACAAGATTTAAATCTTGAGATGAGGAACCGAAAACTATACAAAAATCAGTTTTTTTTATTGAAGTAGTCAAGGAAGGTTGAATACAATCTAGACAACATGCATGTCTAAAAGATGTTATAAAGATGTCTTTTGGGACATGCATGTCTAAAAGATATATAAAAGACATCATAAAGACATCTTCTAAACATTGCGTGTTGTCTAAGAAGTTAGTTTTGCATCGAGTCTAAATGCTAAAGACCCGCACTAAAAAAAATGAACAAAACTTAAGGTTTAGAAAAAAGCGATTGGCAAATTTCGCATTATCATGCAAAAGATTAAGTTACTACCAAATCTCATTAACTTTAATAACGTATCACGAGACAGCGTGAAATACATAGTTGCAAGCGATATATTGAAATGTCAACTAAAGACGTCGCACATTTCCATAGAGAACGAATTTCACCCTCCTTTGGAAGGGGGGAACAGGGTCGATAATGAATGATTTACGAGGGGGCGGTGCGCAGATAGTATATTGCGAATCACGCAATAAGGGACCTTTTCTGCCTTAGCTAGGCATCACATGCGGAGTTACAACCTTAAATTCCAAGTAAGGACGCACGATGTTAAATTCCAGGCAAACCTATCTGTTGAAATGTCTATAAAATGCATTCTAGTCGAAATTATGCAATATAGACTTCTAGGCAATAAAACACATACTTAGCACCAATACGTTTTGTGGAACGTTTTCACGTGAAAAGTCTCAAAAAATCTTGGAAATATCTAGGCATAATCGCAAATTTAATTTACTAATTTTTGTATCAAAGATTATAAATTTGATAATTAAATCTTATTATATAATCTATTGTATATATTTTCAAAAAATATTCATATTTTTTCAAACAATCAATTTCTGTCATCTTTAAAAAAATTTATTAATCTCTCGTAAAGCATAATGACAGAGACTAAATAAATAAATTTTTATTAGCCCTAAAAAAATAACGCATACAATTTTTTTATTTAGAGGTTTGTTAAACGCCAATGAAAGATTCATATTTAATTACTGATTGAATGCCCATCGTTCGGAGTGTTCCAGTAAAATTTACGCGTGAAGCAGTTTTTCTTTAATGGATCATTGACATCATTTTCGGTTTTTCAACATCACTTTTAACACGCTAATGCAAGGTCGTGACAGGTGGTTGGGTATACATTCAATAATACCCGAAGAATCGACGGCGTACCATTTGCGTGCACATTAGACGCGTTGTAAATATAGTTCTTAGGATCAATTTACCGAGACAATTCAAAAAGAGAGAGAGAGAGAAAGAGAGAGAGAGAGAATAAGAGAGACCTGGAGCTTGCGATGGTGAACCCGACTTCCAAGGACGTTGCAATAAGTACACAGCCTGGCGTGTTCGCGCAGAGCCGCATCTCTCGATGAGACAAAGAAAAAAAGGAAGACTCGCGAAAGCGAGTAAATGTCAACGAGTTGACCAGCTCTTTCTCTCCTTCTCTTTTTAACCCGCCGCTTCGTGCTCGTTTCGCTCGTGCATCGTGAATATCGCACGCTGGCAATATGCTCGCGACAGATGCGACGTCGTGACGTGATCTCTTCTTACGCACCGGCGACGATATTGCGCTCATTGTATAATGCTTTCATTATTCTGTCGAATCTACGACAACGCAGATTTAAACTTTAGAATCTATTCAATTTTGTAATTCTATTATAATTTATAAATTACTCAATTATTAAATGACATTTATTTTAAAGACATTTATTGAAATAGATATTTTAAATATGTTTTAAATATTTATTTAAAAAGATATTTAAATGGAGAAAAAGATTTTATTTAAAATACTTTGTAAAAATAAGTTTAACACAGGTTAAATTAAATATATATTATAAATTATGTTGTTATAATCACGGTTGCCAGGTCTCCAGATTTCGACTGGAGATTCCAGTTTTCGAGACCAATCTCCAGTTCTCCAGCAGACGGGAAAAATCTCCAGTTTTTCGCTCACGTTGGGTATTTATTAATTGCATATTTAAATTACGTGGAAATTAATAAGAAAGTCTGTGATTATGTTCGCAGTTTATATTATTTTACGAATAATAAAAAAATTTGTAATTCTGTTCGCACTGTATGTAATTATTGTAATAATTGTAATTATTGTAATAATAATAAAAAGGTCTCTGTGATCGTGTTGACACTTTATGTCGGTCAAATATTAATGACAAAAAAGTCTGTAACAGTGGTCGTAAAACACGAATTAAATCCTGCACCTTTTCTTTCTCTTTTTTTTTAATGAAACAATCGGCAGGCCTCCAGTCGAAATATGAAATCTCCAGCGTATGGACCTTCGGGCCCCAGCCGTACAGTGCTCGGGACCTGACAACCGCGATTGTAATACATAAAATGTGACGTATAACAAATTAAAATTTTATTGTGTACTTAAAACATATTTAAAATATTTATTTCAAAATGTGTCTTTTTAACATCATTCAAAAATATGTTTTAAAAGACATATTTTGCTATATAAAATAATATAATTTTTGCTAATCTTGATTGAAATATTTCGCTCTTTGTCGGGTGCAGGAGCGACAGAAACAACACGTTCCTCTTCTCGATCGCGCAACTGACTGCAAAGGTCGGTCGTCGCGATCGGCAAGCCACGTGAGAAACTGCGAGAAGTACTCTCGCGTGCTCTATTCGATCGATATTGTCCCAGAGTCTCAAATGTCGAACGAGTTTGCATTTCCGCAGACATGATTGCATGTCGCCGGATGCAAAATGAGGCGAGCATAATAATATCATAAGAATAATATTATCATGATCTTATTTGTCACTTATAAGTTCATTTTTAGATATTAAATGCGGGGTGCATATCAATTACACACGAGCCAATTGCGCACAAGCCAATCAGAGAGCTAGAAAGAAAATATAAAAAAATTTTAGAAGTCGCTGTGATTGGCCCCAGACAGCACCGAATATTTATGATAAATATTTATTAATGTTCATTTTTTAAAATGTTATATAGATATTTAATATATATTTTATATAAAGTTTTATTCGAAATATTATTAAAATATAGACTAAATATTTATGATAAATATAAATAAATATTTCTAATAAGTATTTTTTACTTTGATTATAATCTCATTATAAGTCTCATTAAGTATTTTCATAGCATTTACTACAACATTTACAATAAATATTTCATAATATTTGTAATAAATGTTTATGATCTGTGCAATCTAAGATCACAAAAATATATTTACAAAATATTTAAAATAAATCTTATAAATATTTATAAATATTTTGTAAATATTTTGTAAATATTGCGTGCTGTCTGGGGCAGTGGACAATTGCAACAGTGTGCAAGTGAACCATTCCCTCAAATGCGTCATGATGAGGTCCTGTGATATCATTATGACTTTATTATGACTCTGCGTTCCACCTGGGAGAATTCACGAAGGGAGATTAAATGCGATTGTATATGTCGCGTTGTCCTCAATGATAAATCCGCGTCTGTTTGTGTCACGGTACATTTTCACGTGAGAGCACGGTTCATTCGCTCCGCCAGTCTCTTTGAGGAAAAGTTCACGGGGGTCCCGGCAGATTATCGGCAATAATGAATGCGAGCTGCCTGCGCAGCACTGCTTCTAAGAAATTGAGGAGGCAGTAGGTAATTGATAATTTTCCGACGTCGAGCGTTCCTTCTCGTGACCTTCTGCACGTGCAGAAATCTACGTGCGTTTTATCGCGTACGAATTAATAGATGTGCAGTTTCCTCCACTTTACTTCGAAGATAAAAATTGGGAGTAATACTGATAAAAATATCGCGACTACTAATTTAATAAGACACTCTCTGGAGTTGACTAAAATCTGTAACATAATTATTAACGCTGTTATAAGAGTCCTTTAATTTATGTTAATTAAAAGGTAATAATTTCAAGGAACCAAAATGACATAATACTAAGAATATTTTAATAAGAATTATCCAAATTTTTGCAAATTAACATAAAAAATTGAATTATTTGACACTTTTGACAAAGAAATGTAATTGAGTGGATTTATAATAGATCCATCGTCAACTCTGAAAGATTAATTTAATAATTTTTCTATAAAACCAAATTAGGAGTCATAAATCCTGCGTTATATATATATAAAAATTCTTTTGGCTACATTCTAGCCAAACCGGCTTGGGACTTACCGAAAACATTGACATATTTAACGCTAATCAGGAATGAGAAAGCATTCTTCGTAACTTTAGCTTATCCTTGACCATAATAGTTCGCTTCCGCCGCAGAAATAAATCCGCGCTTCCAGGAGCTCTGAGGGTCCAATCCATATTTTTTGCCGTCTACCTTTTGTTGATTGCGTGGCTGGATTTAAATTTACATCAGGTGCGAAGTAGAAGGGAAGAATCTGCATTTTTGATCATGTAACGTTCCAGCATCGATCTTTTCCTGAAGATAAGCTATTGTTTGCTTCATTCGGCATGTAAATCTCCGCGATAAGTGGCACAGCGTGAGTTTTCCGGATCGCCTTACGAAAGAAGAATCGCGTGCGAGCGCAATTATCTCGTGATTCGATTATCTCTTTTTGCGATTTTGTTATTCACGTTACAAAGCTTTGTCTTCTCATACATCAATGTCTCGTTAAACCCACGCTCTGTAGCTCTCTCTTGTCAGATTTTTAAATAAAATTTTGTGTATAATTTTATATGTCATATACTTTGTATTTCATATGTATGTATTTCTAATTGTTTTTAAATGTGTTCATAAATATACAGCATATAAAATTAAAAAATATCCAAAGCACACAAAGAACACAAGTCATCACGACATCATAATGACGTCAATTAGTAATAATTTATTAAGTTGTTTTAACGTTATCGTGACTTGGTGTTTTGCTTGGGTAGAATTTTATTTCTAAACTCTGATGCAATTTGCAGATCATTTGAAGTGAACTTTATTGAATTTATGGATGATAAATTTAAAATAGAAGAAAATAATATATATACCTCACAATTCTTTTTTCTGTGATTGATGCACGAGTGATTGTACAGAACTTCTCGAGGACGTGTACACACACGAGCGTGTATCCACCTGATAACGATATAATTTAAAGCGAGACGTTCTTTCATTGAGGCTCACCTTTCGCGACGTCAGCTACTATTCACCGCCACCTTTAAACACCCTCGTCGGACCTCCGGCAGGAGGTCACATCCTGCTGGTGCAATTATCTTATCTAGCTACGTCATCGTAGTACGGGACGCGAGAAGAATTCAATGTGAATTATGATAGATATCAATGAATAATCGTATCGCGAGGCAAATGCACGTGAGTGATCCGATCCACCATCGATTCGCGCCTTCGGCGGTTTATTATCGCGTGGATAGGCAAATCGATCGATATGCGGCCGTATCGCGAGGAGGATCTTCGAAGAATTGCTGCGCTCATATGGAAAGAACGATTTTATTAAAATATCTGAAAATTTAGTTTAGATACAGATCTGAAAATAATTTTGTCGGACCATCAAAATAATTATGTTTGAAATTTAAATAATGAGCGATCACAAGTGTCAATCAGAGCCAGTTAGATGTTTGTGAATTTTAATTCTTTATTAAATAACAAATTAATTAGACGTTTCTACCTCTCATTTTTGGATCATCCTCAATTATCGAGGAGTCAAAATGTCTAATTAATTTTTTATTTAATGAAGACTTTGAATTCGCACATAAATATCTAATGTTGACTCTGATTGGCATTTGTATTTTTGTGATAATGAGCGATGTTGCAAAAAATTTTGATATTCTAGAAATCCTTGATTTTGGTAATTTAACAAAATCATTTTTATATCTAGCTAAATTTTTCGATACTTCAGTAAAACTGTTCTTTCCATGGCAGTAGTTTGCGGTAGAACTGGCCAGACGAGCGCGACGCGATTACAACTATTTCCTTATAGTACGATAATGTTAATTAAATGCAAATTCCAAATCTCTTAATTTTATGATTCGTGCGATGCATCTAAATCAATTCCTTCTCGGTCAAGATACGCTGATAATTTTTCGAGGTGATTTTTCGAGCGCGAGAGAAAGAAAAAGAGAGAGAGAGAAGGAAGAATTTTTAAATAACCAGACTCGTATCTCTGACATAAGCTTAAATGACCTCTGCTGCTTGGAACGTTACTTTACGTCATCATTAGTATGCGTAATACTGGCCACTGGAGAAATCCAAGAAATCGTAAAGAATAACCAATTAAGGACGGCTTCTCGCGTTGGCTTCTCCGGATTAGTTTTACCACCTTGTCGTAAATTCAATAGCTGAAGATAGGCCAGCTGTAGATAAATTCCCCTACCGAGGAGGAACGATAGATCAGAAGTACACCGTACCATGCGACTTCACCTCGTCGTTTAATGCACGCGCGCAGCCGGTGTACAGACCCATCCGTACGCCAACAGAGTGTGGCATTTAGGATCCGTGCCGTCGTGCTCGCGGCGGTGATGTTACGCAAGGTGCGCCTTTAGCCGGCAACGGCGACGACCTCGCGCGGTCCAGCAGGATTCTTGCGAAATTCCCGACCCGTGTGCAAGTTCCTCGTTGAAAAGCGGTGTCCTCCGTCGTTCTCCGTCTCGTCTTTTGCCCAGCGGGATCGACGGACTCGCTCCCCGGGAAGCCCGTGTTAGAATCGCAATTTCGAGACAGACAATTTTCCTAGACACATTAATTCTCGATCTCGTACATTCCTCTGTTTAGTTATTTTTCACAAAAAAAATGCAAGGTGCGCGTCTCGACGTTTGAGATCTCAATTTCATTCACGTACGGAAAGAACTGAAGTATCTACACTAAAAAAAAATTTACACTAAATCTTAATACATATATCTTTTAATAGTGGGTACTATAATTAAATATTTACTTACAGTAAAAAAATATTTACTCAATAAAAAATGATAATTAGGTCAAATTAATGATTCTTGTACCAAATAAATAAATGTTTACATTTAATATTTATTTAGAACTATTCAAATAAATATTTATTAAAATTTAATATCTTTTCAGTGTAAAAATTTAGCAATATGCAGATCTGAAAATAATTTTGTTGGATTAACAAAATAATTATGTAAACTCAAACTTGCTCAAAACTGTTAGAATGTTACAATTTTGTATAGCATTTCTCATCATGCCTGAGTTTCCTATATAATTATTTGATGGTTCAACAAAAATTATTTTCAAATCTATTTCTATCTACTTTTTAAATTCTTTGAAGTGGAATCTCACTCTAAAGAGTAAAAATTGAGTCTTAAAAAAGGGTGACTCATAAATTTTCAATTTTTAAAAGATTTCACTCTTCAGAGTAAGATTCACTCTAAAAATTTTAAAGAGTACAAATTTTTAGATATTTCTGCAAAATCATTTTTTCGTGGATTTCTATTCGCTTGTCTATTTTAAATCGAGACTTTTTAAA
Organism: Mycetomoellerius zeteki; assembly: GCF_001594055.1. Lineage (NCBI taxonomy): Eukaryota > Metazoa > Arthropoda > Insecta > Hymenoptera > Formicidae > Mycetomoellerius > Mycetomoellerius zeteki. Next base: position 410,735 of record NW_017257296.1, read on the forward strand.
TTTTTTTGCTAATCACAAAATTGACTTTCGATACTTCATGGGAATTATAGTTTCTTGTTAAAACTATCAGCGAAATTGTCAGCAGGTTATTAATTGTTAGGATAGGATGATAGAGATCAGAGGTGTCAACTTCGGGGTCCTCGTACGCAGCGCGTAATGTGCTGAGGTCTTTGCGTAACGCCGACGCGAATGGTTCGCATCTGTTTATCCGGAATGAACGTCTCCTTTGCATCCATCTGCACCGTCTGCAATATACCGTCGCCGTACAATCGATTATACAATAATATCGCGCCTTGAAAAGACGCTCTCGCCACAGAAAGGAAAAGTCACGATCTGACGTGGCCGCTACGGGATGATGCACTAACTCGACTAGTTATCTATACATATGTTCCAGAAGCCTCGATCTCGCAGACTTAATGATCTTTTTGCGAATTTTAGCAGTGTATGTCCGAAATTATTTAGAATGATATTACAAAAGAAATTATAAGCACACTTTGCATATCGAAAATTCAGAACATATCATTAAAATTATATCTTTCTTTATTTATCTCTCTTTTAAAATAAAATTATGTTTATAATTTTATACGCTATTTTTAATTTACTTGATATATTTCTAATTCTTCTCAAATGTCGTATTACTTTGCATATAAAATTACAAAAATAAAAAATTTGTTTTTTTCTTAAAAATTTTGCAATATACGAGTATCTAGTCTTCTTGGAAAGTAGATCCATCTGCTTATAATTTTTTTATTTATTTCTTTCAATTTGTGATTTAATCCTATCTTAATTTTCATCGATAACAAACAAATCGATTCGAACATATCGAATATTTCGTAAGTTTTTTTTTCTTCTTTTCTAGAAATTAATCATCTATCTTTAAAATTGGTGAAGGCAATTTGCGGCGAAAATTAATGAATAACGAAAGGTGAGGTATAGAGAGGGCGAGGCTATTGGAAACATTATAACGTTATCCTTCATCAATGATGCGAACCAAAGTGCCGATTGGCTAATTTGACGATAACGACTCCCGGGTATTAATCGGTAACTTAGCTTGTGGCGCTTGTACAGTGTATTATTAGTTGCAAACGTATTTAATTATACGAGGCGGGGTGTACTTCAATAACATAGCCACGTGCAACCTCCGATTACATTATACGCGTATGACATAACGCGATACACGGCCTGTTGATCATACAGATGCATTAGAAAGTTCGATACAATCTACGCGCAATGATAATGGCAGATTATATAATATATGTATAATGACACGCACGCGCGCACATAATTGTCCAATGTTTAGATAAAATAGACAAAGATAAAGAGCGATGCATCACTACGTGGAGAAAGTTAATAGTTTAATTCAATGACAGATATATTCTGCAAGAACGATAATAGCAATTTAATTTTTAATAATATGTAAAACAAATTTGTATTTTTCTTTTCATAAAATCACTCTTTAAGAATGTTAATTAAAAAGTTACGGTATTGCTTTATCGCAAAGATCTACGCGAGAATTTTCAATCTTCCATATAATGAAGATTCCCGTGTAAAAGATCGAACGCGCGTCGTTGACTTGTATCCTCCTCCACAAAAAAGATCCTTACTCTCCAGTAACGTGTCCTCTCTCTCTCTCTCTCTCTCTCTCTCTCTCTCTCTCTCTCTCTTTCTCTCTCTCTCTTTGTCTCTGTGTCTCGATCATTAGCATAAGTTGTTTGCTTATGTAACAGTATACTTTCTTTTCAAATCTCGGTCAGCGCGCATCATTTCTTCTTCATTATTCGCTGATATAATTCGTGTCAGACAATAAGATATTCGTGTGTCATCGATCAAAGATACATAACGAGAAAGCTCAGATTTTTTAATTTTTACGAGGAATCTTATTGACTATCAATTACGAGGAGTCTTATTGATTATCAATTTGACTATTTGACTGTCATTTGAATATCAACTTCGATTTCAAACAAAAGATATTTAATTAAGATGTAGTGAAGAATTAAAAAGACCAAAAATTTTGCTACTAAAAATGGTGAAATAAGATAAAATAAAAAATCGTAAAAATACTTTTTTGATATCGTGATGCATTCTATTTGTATTAGTCGAGTAGACAATAATTTTCTGTAACTTTGAAGGCCTCGCGATATTGCGATGATTGGAAAAAATGTTGCTTAAAGCAATTAAAATAGATTCTATGGCTGGTATTCATAATCGATTCTTATATTTAAGATCATTTTAAATTCAGCCTTAAAATGGTATAAATCAATCATTTAGCTATTATTAACATCTTAAGACATTACAAGATGATCTTGAAATAAGAATCGACCGGTCTAAAATACGTTTATATTGTTCCATTTATCATTTTAGAAAAAAATTATGTTTTTATACAATTGGTTATTATTTAAAAAATTTTTATAAAATAATATAAATTAAACATATTTTTATATTTTCATTTTTAGTGGATCAATCAGCGGATGCATCGTCAATTGATCAATCCATCAAGAATTTCCAATAATAATTCACAAGCTCGTGCGCCTGTAATTTTCTCTTAATTTTATTAGAAGCTAAATGAAATGTTTTGCTCAGCGGATTTCGATGAATCGTAACGTGTTGCAACAGGAGTCATGTATGATTGATTACCGGCTTGGATTCACAAAAAATTTAGTTAGTTGATCAAATACATTAGATACTGCATGCACACATGCGCGTTAATATTCGCATCAGATGAGCCTGTGCATATATTGCATAACGTAAAAACATAGTAAAAACCAATGGATTAAGATTTAACGAGGACATACGAGGTAAAGGATTTACGTGTAACCTTTAGCAGGGCTTATCTCTCAAAGTGCATTTGAAATTGCTCCCAGATTAATCCATGACTATTAACTCTGAAATTACGACAGCGCCTGGACCAATGGTACAATCGCGCGACAAGTAAGTTTCGTAAGTGCATTATTACAACCGTCGTTCGCATATCGAAAAACAAAATTCCGCAGAAAATTGACAATTAAGTCTCTCGTACCTTTCCTCACGCTTAAATCATCTTTCGTGGCAGGCATTGAGTTGAGCGAGGAATTAGATGATGTTTTCCAGAAAGAGACACAGTGTAACACAGTGATAATTTCATCTTTGTTTAACAGCAAATAACAAGGATATAATGAATCACACTGTGTCATCTGTGGATGCCTTCCAACTAGAGACACACATGACACGGTGTGACACAGTGAATCATTACATCTTTGTTGTGTTTGCCAATATTAAACAAAGATGAAATGGTGAGTGTTACACAGTGTCGCTTGTTGGAAAGATCCCACTGTCTCTTACTGGAAAGCACTCAGAGTTACGGTTGCGACCTGTTCAGGTGAAACCTCCCCAGCATTCGTCCCGAGCATTCCAGCCCGACATTCTCGACTGCGCGTAACACGATCGTTGTGCCATCGCAGCCCGGTCGACCGGTCATTTAAGGATTTCGACACATGAACATGAAAATTTTGGCAACGCCGTGGACGATGATGGTAGGGCGCAATTCACATCTCACAATTCTGGCTATATATAATCGCCAACTGGCGTGGTACATCGAATCAGTTTAGTGAGCCATTTCAGGTCGGATCGCCATTTGTTCTCTGAGAAAAAAGAACCTGTAGCCATGAAACTGGTGCGTGTCCTACGAAAAATCAGTAACGATGTTTTCCGAAAGAGATAAATGAGTGCCGCTCTCTCGGAGAGATTTTGGAATAATTTCTCGGTGAATCTCGCGGTGTGGTGATTTCTTGGAAACTTTCGCTCGTTCGGAACCTCGAGGATTACGAAATATCACACCGTCGTGTTATCATTTTCCAGAGGAATGTACAAAATATCTTGAGAATGTATTAGAATGACAGTTATCGTCATCACGAGAGTCTTTATCTTGGTCTTGTGCGAAAGAGAGAAATATGTCTCAAGTTGTATCTATTTTATTAATTCATAAATTATTCTTTATATTTTTTTATACTTCTGCGCGAGATTCGCGAAAAAAAGGAATATATTGTAACTTTACAGAAGCCAGAGAATAGAAACAGACTGTCATAAGTTGCGAAAAAAGTGTAAAATCTATCAGAATGTTATCTTATCACTAATGATTACGAATCGTCCCAGATAACGCAAAGTCTAAAAATTAGGATATAGATTCTTAAACATATTTTTACGAAAAGCGTCTAAGAAACGTCTTAAGGATTTCTTAAAGACAAAGACGTTTGTTTTATTCTAGATTTCCCAATTCTAGATTTTGAGTGGACTAGGATTTTGACAAATTATTTCGTTATTTTGCACGTTACTTCAGATCATCGCCTTTGCCGCCGTCGTCGCCGTTGCCCTCGCGGCTCCCCCTCATGACTATCATGATCAGGCGGTCGTCGTGAAAGAGACCCCACTGGATAATATCGGCCTCGACGGATACCAGTATGGTTACGAGCTCTCCAACGGCCAGGCTCATCAAGAGTCCGCCCAATTGGTAAACGCTGGTCACGAAAACGAGGCTCTTGTAGTCCGCGGTAGTTTCACCTACGTCGACCCAGCGACCAATGTCAGGTACACCGTCAACTACGTCGCCGACGAGAATGGATTTCACCCCGAGGGAGCACATCTGCCAGTCGTCTAAATCCTATTTACCTCATATCTGTGTTTTTACAACTTTCCATCCAGTCTCGCACTCGAAGAAAACCTCAACCCTCTCGATCTCTCGATCGTATAGCGATCATACACTATGACAAACTTAGTTTTAAATAAATTGATTTTTACTTAATCCTTGGTGTCTAAATTATTCCATAACTCTTCCATTTTCGACTCGTTACTTTGACCATCGCTGGACAAGTAACGTTCTCGATAAATCAAAATTGAATCTTGAAGATGTAATAAAATTCTACGAATCAATAAACGAGCAATTTGAATGAATGATCGTTATTTGATTCGATTAATTTACTATAATACGATTAACAATATGTATTATACAAATAATCCGTATTTTTTCATAGAACAATAAAGACGTATCATAATGCCCATATTTTATTCATTGGTCTATAGTTTATATTCTCAATCATACAATGCTATGTAAGTAGTAAATACATTCAATGAAATAAACGCGTTTGAAACACGCAATAATGTGTTCTAGTTGCTTTTGTTACTTTTGGTTTGCATTCAATTATATCTCCTATTAGACAATAGGAGAACCTGGGGTATAATGGGATGTACTCGATATCTTTTTATAGATATGCTAATATGTAATGAATTGTCAGACAATAGTTATTGTTAGATGTATCTTATTATATATTGTTATTAGTTGTCATATTATTTTTACCTGAAAATTGCTAAAAATTGTTTAATGTGTTCGCTTTACTGTCCGCGAATGAGTTACAGATTCTTTAGTATGTTCGCATAAGATAAGCAATAACAAAATTCTATTTTTTATTGTCATAAGTACATTTATCTTATTATATAATCTTTTCTTGTTACTTTAGTAAAATCTATACAAATATATTGATTATCTGTGATATTTTATATTATCTAAAGTAAATTTATGTACTTCGAGGCATAATGGTGCACTGGTGTTATTTTATGTTTAAAATGAGTTTATGATTCATGTGCAAGTGTAGATAAAAATATTTTAAGCAATGTTCAATATTAATTTTTTAAAAATAGACAAGTTTTCTGTGGTGCCCCGTAATGTCCTGCATAAATGACATAGTGAGGTTACGACACACTCTCACAAAACAATAATTTCGTCCTGTTAATCTATACTTTTGCAGTAAAACTTAAGTTTTCCTTATAGTAAATACTTCAAAAAATATTTTAATATATAACAAAGTTGATTTATTTATCTTTAATATGTTTAAAACTTGAAAAATCTAATTATAACCATTATATCCCAGGTTCGCCTACATTGAAAAACAATGGAAAATAAAATAGTTAAAAATTTATAATTTTCTTGAGTTGCTTATTTATCAAATTTCTCTTATAATTTAACATATTTATAGACATTTTATTATTCTACATTTTCTGATTTGTATCAACTAATTGTAAGTTGGCTTTTGCGAAATAACTAAATAGTTATTTATCCATATTTTTACAAAAATAATAAATATCTATCGTTAACGTAACAATATATTTAATAAAATAGTTTTGTATTAAGAAACGCTTTAATATAAATTATTATTTCCATTATTATATAAAAATCTTTTAATTATAATAAATCAATATTTTAATATTTCAAAATATCTTTCATAAGCATATAACGAATTTAATTCTTTTAATTTATTTTCTTAAATAGCACTTTTTAATAAATCATTAATAAATTGATGAAGTGATTCAGAACTTCAAAAATTCATTGCCATCAACATCTACTAAGTTAAAGATGATACGTTTCGCAACAAAATGTAGAACGAAAGAATCCGAATAGATTAACCAAAGTAGTTTCTCTTGATCGTTTCGAAGATTGAAAATGTTATTTTTATGTTGCTATCATTTTCAAGGCTTTAGTTAGTAGTGTTCCTTGAAGGCGGCTAGAAATCTCATCACGAGAGCACAACATGATGCCATGCTGTGTGTCCAGTGAATACACCTAATATTCGAATAAATTAATAAAAAATAAATAAAAATACTCATTCGAATACACTTCTTTTTTATTCGTCAAGAAACGAATATATACTTTTTCATTCCATTTGAATGAATATTTTTTTAATATGATTACGAATATTTTCGTTTCGTATTCACTTTTACTCTGTATTATCTGCACATAGCTTGCAAAGCCTGCAAGTGAAAACAGAAATCTATAAAAACAATGACTACGATTACACCACGCGCTTAGAACGCGATCTACAATACGATGGGCGTTCTTGTTTAACCTATAGATTAAACAAAGATATTTTTATTGGGAATAAATAATATATCTCAGAATTTAATGTCCACAGACCATAATAAACGACCAAGATATCTTATAAAATGTTTATAACATTATTGTGATATAACCGTTATTATATCGGAATATATATGGCGCTCTATCAAATAGATATTTATAAATAAAAAATGTATTGCTTTCTAAAATATTTTTCAAAATTTCTAAGTTTCCTTCACAAAATCTCAATATTACAATGACAAAAATAAATAAAATTCATTTTTTTACTTAAAGTTATCAAACGGTTATAGTTAAGGGGTAACGATTGCTTATTGGAGCTTTCTTTATCAGTTTACATTTTGTTTGAATGAATATGAATACTCGTTAAATATTCATAGTTTTTTTGTGAATACATATTTTTTGAAAACCCAAAATTTTGAATGAATATATGATTACGTTTTTTTTAATGTGAAAATTCTGAATAAATACAATTTGGAATTACTCAATTACAAATTTTTGTATTCATCGGACACACTACCGCATGCATCTTAAAAAGATGAATGCCGATTGTCGCTACTTTACGAACCAGGGTCATCTTAATTTATAAGACTGAGAATTTGCAAAGTTATCATAAGTCTAAGTCTCCATAAAGGTTACATTAATAATTAATGATTGGAAATTCCTCAAATAAATTCTTGAAGAAAAGTGGAATTCCATCTTGCATGCCCTTGAGAATTGCAAGAGAATTTTTTAACAAACTTGGCAGATACTTCCGCCTAGACACTTTTTTATTAAATGAAATTTAATTTGTATTATTTTATTATATTTTATATATTTAAATAAATTTGTATGATATTTACTCGATATTAAATTACATTTTATGTTAATATTACATAATTTTATACAAATCTGAAATAAGATCTATTTGATCCAAAATGCACTTATTAATTGTGTAGTTAAATTTGTCAACATTTAGGTTTTGGATGAATAATAATTAAATTCTATTATTAATAATAAAAAATTATTTCAATAAAATAAAATATGTGTGATAAAATTTGCAAAATCTCTGTGTTAGTCTAATAGTGTCACCTATAGGAGCTCTTTGTGTGCGATTATTTTTAAATTAATGAAGTTCCAGATCGTTGAGTGTCGTTCGTGAAAAATTCTTACGAAGGTCGAAATCTGGACGATTGGCAGATGTGTTCACTAGCAAAATACGTAAAAGAAAGGTGAGAGGTGAATTGGTGTAGGCCCAGTCAAATTTTAGCAGTAGGAGGAGCACTATAAAATCTCTGCTGATTTCGACAATCTACATCAGTCTTCTTCTTCGAACGAGAGTAGCTGTACACCGCCTCCATATTCAACATGAAAACAGTGGGTATACAAAGATTCTCCTGAATTATAATTTACAATCAACTCTTGCTTTTTGGACGAGCGCATAAAATTTATCGCTAATTAATTCGAAGATTGTGAGTCATAGCATCGAAATGGATACATCGGAACGCTATTACATCACTCGCACCACCAATTATTAATATTCGATCGTTTTCATCAACAATTGTGAATAACGAAAACTAAACCAAGTGACAAGTCGATTAATTGACATTCTCTTCCTGCAGATCATTGCCCTCTGCGCCCTCGTGGCCGTCGCCATCGCAGCACCCCCTCACGATCAAGCGGTCATCGTGAAAGAGACACCACTGGACAACATCGGTGTTGATGGATACCAGTATGGTTACGAGCTCTCCAACGGTCAGGCCCATCAAGAGTCTGCCCAGTTAGTGAACGCCGGTCATGAGAACGAGGCTCTCGTTGTCCGCGGTAGCTTCACCTACGTCGACCCGGAGACCAACGTCAGGTACACCGTCAACTACGTCGCCGATGAGAACGGATTCCACCCCGAGGGAGCGCATCTACCGTCCATCTAAATGTATTAATTACCAGCAAGATACTAAAAGTCGATATGAAAAACAGCTAGCTCTGGATAAATTTGCCTGATGATCATCAAATGGGCCTGGTGAGCCCGAAGAAGAATTGAAGAGTACAGACATTCTCGATCGTTTTAATCATTCGATATAGATATCTGCATAATTGGCTTATAATGCAGTAGATATTAAATTCACGATTTATTAGTATACAGATGCTTCGTGGATAAATATACTGATTTGCGTAATGATATCGAATGTATAACTGCGAAGCTGTACCATTTCCAATAGTCATTTGTATGATGGATGATCGAATACGAATGATATTGTTTTAAATAAAAATTAAATGTTATGTTTTCACGTCGCGGATGTATAATGTATATATCTACGTGATAATAAATCGTAAAATTAATATATTGTATTATGAGTTAACAGTTGAAATTCTTAATTGGTCTTTAATAGTACCTTATTGAAAATCGATTATAAATAGCACCACACAACATGGATCGGTTGGTCATATTTGGACTGCACAGCTATATTTGGAAAAATTCCAGCGACATTGCGATCTCTACGATTTCGTCACAGCGATGCGCGTAATTTTACCTTTGTATTACAGTAACTTTGTCGATCTCAAATTAATAAGAATTTTATTAAAGATACGCATAAATATTATTTCCTTCCCAGATAATTACGATCGACCTGAGAAACTCAATCGGGAAATGTCTCTGTTGCAGCTTTTGTGTTTGATTTTTCCCTTTTTCTCTTTCTCGTTTGTATAGTATATGTACATATATTTGTATTTTATTTTAAAAAGTTAAAGAGTACGAAATGAGTTAGTATATAGTCTCTCTCTCTCTCTCTCTCTCTCTCTCTCTCTCACTAAATTATTTGAATAGTTAAGGGATTACTATACAACCTTAGTATTCTATCTTTATAGAAATACTGTAAAAAATATTTAAAATTTGAAATTCTTGAATTTATGTATGTTACATTAATAATCAAATTTTGCTAAAAATGTCTGAATAATTCATAAACTTTTTGAACATGTAATGTACATGTAATGTACATATACCAATAAAAAGTAGAATATTAATCAATATATTTGTTAGTTAAAAAAGACATTTGTATATATTTATTATACATACTTAATTATAATCAATATTTAATTGTTATAAATGATTAATTATTTATATCTAGTTATATTTATATTTCTGCACATTTATTTTTATACTTGACACTGTTAATTAAAGTAGATCTGTTCACGTTATTCGAAATCCCCAAAAATATTTGCACTTGTGTGAAATGAGATAAATATATTATATATAGCGTAAATATATTCGGGCGTTGAAAAGAGAGAAAGCGAAGATGCTGAGTGCAAAAAATGTAAGCAACGCGAACAGACCTATTATTTATATGTTATTCAACTTAATTAAAACCAACATTTTTAATGGTAAATCATCATTAACTTGAATTCATTTATTTATTAATTTTCTATAATTTTTTATTAGTCCTTTAGTTCTATTTTCTATCTTTAGCTTGTAATTGTTATTGAAAGTGAGTTGTCGATTGAATTATATAATACTTATTAGCAATTTATTGACAAAAATATATATATATATATTAGTTAAATTTATTTATTTTCTATCATCTTTAGTCCTTTAATTCTATTTTCTATCTTTAGCTTATTTTTATTGAAAGTGATTTGTCGATTGAATTATATATAATTCCTATTAACAAAAATAAATTTATTAGCAAAAAATATATATATTAATTAAATGTTAGGAATATATATTGGGTCAACATTGGGTTTACTTGAGTTGAATCTATTAATTAATGAATTATGAACGGAGACTACCTAAAATGTAGACGTGACCATTACTCAGGACTTAGGCTTCCCTCTGTCGGGAATATCGGGATCGATCGTGCTGCAAACGTGTTGATTTGACACGTCAAATTGTGTCTTCGTGGTGCTGATGTCTTGCCGCGTCCTTGTCGTTAGTAATGACGTTTAATTTCGATTTCTAATATTGGCGCAAAGTGTTTATCTGTGCGGGACGGACGCATAAGTACAATCCCGATGATCCCGATCGTTTTACCGTTACGTACAAACGGTACATCGTCTTAGAACATTCGTCATTCTACGACAGTGTGGAGGTTAGAAATCTGTTTGCTCCACATACGGCACGTTCGCACGTGTTTGTCGAAGTTTTCTTTTTCTCATTTTTCCGCGGGCACGCGTTCAGCTTGTCATAAGCGAGGAAGGATCAGCTGATCAGGAACGTACCGAGCCTGGGCGATGCGATGATCATTGGCGGTCGTTAAACCTGGTCGATTTGACGGTGCCTGGAGCAGCCTGGAGATCGGCAATGGCAAAATTCAGGATGTTACCGCGCACGTCGCGCATCGTGGCCCTCTGCTCGGCTGCGAATTTCATAAACGCCGCGGACAGGGTCATCATGCCCATCGCCATCGTGCTGATGACCGACGAGTTTAAGTGGAACCTGTACTGGCAGGGATGGATCCTGTCTGCGTTTGCTTTCGGATATTTCACTAGTCAGGTAGACGATTCGTACGCTTTGTGTCACCGTTAATGAAAACGCAGCGCCTATAATACGTCATTCTCTCCTTCAAGATCATCGGCGCGAGCACAGCAAGTCGTTTTGGCTGCAAAACGGTACTCATGCTAGCGGTTTTGCTATGGTCCATTAGTACGGTCATCACACCGTTGCTAGCACAGTCGGTACCATTACTCATACTTTGTAGGGTGATTCTAGGACTAGGAGAAGGATTAGGTAAGAATAAAGAAGGAATGGAACGTTCGAAGCAGATGTGACAAGAGAGGTCTGTTCTTCTTTTGAATTGGTATACACTGGTGCAATAAGGTGGAGTGAAATAAATATAGTTATTTCGCTCCAACTTATTGCAACCATTGCAGTATATACCAATTCAAAACATTACTATATTTATTTCACTCCAACTTATTTTGTACACCTGCAGTTCAGAATATTGTTTGAAAAAGAACAGAGTTGAGATCTATTCTTTTTAGTTCTTGTAAGATTTATTTTTCCTCTTTATCTCTCTACATTAGAAGATAATAAACAATGCAAGTTAAGCTAAAAAAAAGTAGAAGCCTATTCTTTTTACCTAAACTTCTTCATCTTTCCACTTTTTTTGTATAAAGAAAAATATTAAGATAAAAAATAAATGATGCTAGAAGTTCAGCTAAAAAGAATAGGCCTAATGCATTCTGAGATTAGGAATTAACTTGAGATTGTTCGTAGGCCTACCAGTGATATTTCATTTATTCGCACATAATGTTCCTGTAGAAGAAAGATCACGCGCTTTTGGCTATCTAGTAGCTGCTGGTTCTGTTGGCCAAGTGGTTGCATCTGTTGTAAGTCTAATCTTACTTTCAAAATGTGTGTTAAATTATTTAAAAAATTATGTTTTACAAATCTCTTTCTATTCGTTAGATATGTTCGCACTTGGCGTGGCAAACTGGATTTTATTTATTTGGGACAATAGGTATCATATGGACAGTGTTGTGGCTGATGTTGTATCAGGAAACTAACTCTCAAGATGAGATTCCATTATTTGTTCCTAAAGTAAACTTCTGTCTGACATTTAATTTATTTTCCATTATATTTTTGGTACTGACGTTTTATAATTGATTGATAGGTAGCTCAGAATAGAAGCTTACGTTGGACTGAGTTTATTGCTCACTGGCCCCTGTGGGCTTTGTACATAGCACACTTTGCAATGAATTGGAGTAATTATATAATAATGCAGTGGTTGCCAACTTATTTGGCAAGAAACTTGTCTGCGAATACAGAGAGTATTAGTTTGACAGCTCTCCCTTATATCGTTAATTCTCTCATTGGTATTGGTAAGTATATAATTCTATATATTTCAACTTTGTTTTAAATATTTTTTTTAACTATCTTCTTTTTTTCAGTTGCTGGTCACAGTGCTGATACTTTGATACAAAAAAGATGGTCTGTTTTGTCTGTTAGAAGATTAATGACAAACATAGGCCTAATAGGACCAGGTGCTTTTCTATTAGCTTTCTGTGCTGTAGATAATCTGCTTGCTGCAGTCATGTATGTATAACAAATTAGTCTTATGTTTTCTATTGTTTGATTTTTTCTTTATGAAATTATTATCTTACAGCTTTGTTTCAATATCAATGGGCCTCTGTGCGTGCAATTCAGCCGGACACCTAAGTAATCACGCGGATATAGCTCCGAATCATGCGGGAATTACGTTTGCAGTTTCAAATACAATTGTACGCATTTTTTTATCTAATAATAAATCAATATCGATACGTCGCAAAGTTGACTACATTATCTGTGTCGTATATCTTGATTTTCAGGCAACAGTACCTGGAATTCTTTGTGGACCATTGACAGCTGAATTAGTAACTGCCTCGCACGGTTGGTGGATGCCGGTTTTCGTGTTGGCGGCAGCGATTAATTTCACCGGGGCTATAATATACCAAAGCCACAGTTCGGCGCTTCCAGTGTTGTGATATGCTCTATCTCTCATACAGCGATTATTTGTTATTGAAAAGAAAGAAGAGGTTGCAAAGTGTTTGTTAAGAACACTGAGATGCCTGTTTGCTTTTAGATCATTTTGAATGGTTCCCAATGAGGTAGCTACGAACGTTTACAAGAATGTTGGTGTGATGCGTTTGGTCATCGCGTATCGGCCAGTCGAAGACATATCATGATGCTTTATTTATATCTTAAATAAATTTTTATTATCTTTTTTGAGGCAACAAAGTGTGATTTTGACAGACAGTGCCATAATTTGATGGAAAGAATAGAATTAGTTGACGAAACTAATTGAGAAATGCAAGACACATTTATGAAACTCATCATACACCTTAATTAATATATGTATTGTATCACGCAAGAATTAGCGGAAAACATTTTGTGATGTTATAATAAAAATTAAAATTTTTAGTTATATGGTTAGGATATAAAATGTATATTCTATAAAACGTAAGACTGTACATAGGAGAAATTTTAACTTTCACATTTATATATTTTTAAAAATATTTTAGCACATGGGAGAGATGATCTGTTCACTTACGTGTTGTAAGAACTGGAAAATGAGAACAAGACTTACAAAATGATAAAATTTCAAACAATTTAAAATATAATTTAGTAATGTTTATATATAAGAATAAATATATATTAATGATATTTCTGCCACATATATAGCAGATATTATAAAGATAAGTCCTTTCTCAAGTATTCCGACTGCATTATTTGCGACAGCGTGTCTCTCGATAAATTTTCGTTTAATCCCATTTTAATGAAAGCGTTATCTTGGAAATTTGTTGCGCTCAACTGTCTCCGAATATTGAAAGATTTCGCATCGACCGCTTTCGTCGGTCGTGTATCGTTATATAATCCCGTATTCTCGAGGGACATATCATGAATTTTTTTATTCTCTTGGATAGTATCAACGGATGTCGTTTGTGTAGCATTAGTTGCACTATTCGAGTAAGAGTGATATGCATCGTCCTCACTTGCGTAATTTTCCGAATCGTAGCCGTTGCTGTGTCTTTCGAAATTTTCATACAACATGTGCGGTCCAATATTATGACTTGTTAGAATATTTTCAATATCGCTTACAGATGGTTTCACACTTCGAGAATACTCTTCCTTTTTCTCTTCGATGCCGTATGATTTATGAATATTATCAGTGTGATGCTGCAGATACTCCTCGATGGAAGATCTTGTCTTCGCCCTTATCCAGTTTTCATCTGTAAACTTTGGCTTCACAATATCTGTAACAGCTGTATCTTGTTTCTTATTTAATGCAATTGTATGAACTGATCCAATATCATCGGGAATGTCGTACTCGTGCGCTTCAGTATGTATAGACCGCTTTTTCGCAGTGTATTTCGATGAAAGGAAATTCTTATTTGGTTGTTTATCCGTTAAAATATTTTCCATACCTTCGTCGAATCGTATCCTTGCCATATCTTTACCAATTATTTCGCTATCGACGTTTCTCAGATGAGAAACTGCTGATTTGGTTCTCGCTTTTCTGTCGGGAAAGATTAAGCTTCTCATAATTTCAGCTTCTTCCTGTAAACTTGGCTTGCTCGTTTTGAAAACATTGTTCGCGCTTTTGTGCAAGTAACGATTCGCCTTGGGATCCATGTAATTTTTTTGAACTCTGTCTATTTCGCACGTCATCTTCTCTAATATCTCGTACAGTTTTTTCGTTCGGACATTGTCAATGCGATCCTTACCCTTCGTCCAGTCTTTTTCTCCTCGTAATTCTTGCCACGCAGACTTTACTTTCTCCACTTCGCGATCTATATCGTCTTGCTCGACTGAATTATGAACGATTGAAATGTAATTTTAAATTATAATTTAAATAACATAAAAGGTATTAAAAACAAAATTTGAAGAGCAAACGAAGTTATTCGATAAAAGCATAGAAATTTACATTCTTTGTCAACTTGTTTGTTTAGTATCCTCGTCGAATTCTCTCTACCAAGTATCGGAAGGCAAGTATTTTTCATCGGGGAAGAATTCGTTACATTCGAATCTGGATCATTTGTCACAAAATCGATATGTGACTTCAATTCCGGTAAGACAGCGGATGACCTCCGTTTCACAAAGTCTATAATAAATGTTATACACTGATGAAAAATGCAGAATATTTTGGAATTAAATATTTTTTTATCTGTGAGTATCCAAATATTTCTATCTGTGGCTGTGTTCCAAAATTTACAATACTGGAAATCTATAATAGTGACGTAAACTATAAATTTTCAGTACTGGCAGTAAATTTTGGAGCCTGTATTTTTACCGATTACGCAAATCTTAAAACGTGTAATAATTTAAAAATTCGAGTGAACAAAGAGACAATGTTTAATTTAATTAGTTTCATACTTGTTTTAGAATGAGGCAACGTTTGCGCAGAGTGATTTTTACGGCACAAATTAGTCTGTGACGTTAATGGACGTGACTGTTCGATATTGACAAACGGATTAAATTCGTAGACGAAATTGTTTGTCGCCGGAATTCTTTTTATGGAACATACAGGTAATCTTTTTCCTTGCTTTGTTATATTTTCCGCTATCTGTCTCGGAAAATATCCTTATTTAATTAGCATTAACATTAAATTTCTAACTAACATTCTTGAAATAAATTAAAAAAGACTGTTGTATAATAATTCCAAGTAACACAGAATGACATTAAAAGAGCTTATTTTGATCTATCATAGACATCACTATGTCATCTTTTAATAAGTTTGTTATTTTTAGCCGAACTTTTTTTTGCATAGCTTATCTTTTCTCTTTTTCTCTCTAATGTGAAAAGAAAAAAAGTAAAGATGGTAAAGATGAAGTTCTACTAAAAAGAACAGGCCTATTATCTCTGCTACTTGAGATATAAATTATATGTATCTTTTGGTTACGATATATTTATGAATTATATAATTATGAATCTCAATTATGGATCTAAATGAATTTGTAAATAATATAGAAAAACGTACAATGTCGCGTTTTATTTTAGCTCCCGGGATATCCTTATTAAAAAGTTTTGCTTCAGTTTTATTCGAAACAGCATCGGCTTGTAATTTTTGATTGCCATCCAATTTATTATAATGAGGATTATTCTTATTTTGATCGCCATGCGCCTTCAGATCCCGTGGAAATTCCCGAAATTTCTCGCCATAAACTTTAGCAAGACGCGTTCTATAAGGATTTAAAAATTTTAGATATATAAAAGTCAACGTATATTATCGTTTACAAGAAGATAAAGATTTTACTTTGCATAAGTATCCATGCAAATGTGTTCCTTTGAACACAGCTTATTTCCATCCTTGTCCACACTGTTACAATCAGCCGTTCTTTTGGTCTTCTTTTGATTATGTTGACGCGATTTTTTGAAGATACTGAAAATTAATTCGTGTCATATAATTATGTGTATGTTTAAACGCGTATGTGATCTCTTTTTCTTACTTCGTTCCGGAGAAAGAAGCTAATTTGCCTTTTGGTACATCCGCGTGCTCTAGCGATGCCTTTTCCTGTTTTTCTCGTTCTGCTTTTTCCACGAAAACAGACAGGGCGTTAATTCTATTATACTCCTCACAATTTTGTGTCTTGATACGGACAGTATTTAGATTCACGGCGAAAGGAAATAAGATATAATAAAAATACGAAACGATTAAAAAAACAGTTTTGATTCTCGTTGATTTAGAAATTGGTGTGTCTTTTCTTTCTCAAATCGTCTTTCGCGAAACTATATAATCCGATTTTCAAATAAACAAAAAAAAATGTATATTATTTTTATATGTATATTTTTAGCAAATCTATTAAAAACCAAGCAACGCTTGGATGAAAATGAGAAAACCGCGTACTACGTGTTATATTGACGTAACCTTTCCAACTTCATTCATGTTTGATCATAAAAAATATCAAAATCGATATCCGATTTCATTTAAAAAAACATTGAAATATCATCAATGGAGCGAATTCGGATATACATTCATTCGTTTAATAGAAAAAAAAACAAAAGGCTTTGTAGCTTTTTATTTATCAGTCTTTATTCGTATAACTAAATCGACAGATCAAAATATATTTATGTTATTTTTTAATATATATATATGTAAAGAGATGTTAACGATACAGAGCTATATGCTCGAGCGTCTCGAGCGTTCTCAAAAGTTTATCACTGATATAATTCGAGACACAAGGAAAAAATCCTGCGTTTTCTTTTTATCGAATCGATATTAAATGCCATGCATTTTCGAATCGTGGATTGCGTAAAAGCTAAATCAAGTCCAGCTTGATTCTTTTGTGCGGCTTCTTTATTCCGCTGCGTAGGAAAGAGCGCGAGCGTAAGCGGTAAACACATTGCGCGATATTGCATACGATTTTCTATCAAATGTATCCATCTCCTAGAAATCTCTCTTGCAATTAGCCCTCGATACCTCCACGAAAGAGAACGCGCACAATTATCCAACAAGCGAGAAATTCACTCATCCAGATTATTGTACAGAGACTATATACGGATGCATTCGAGTCTACGAGCTTGCGAGCTTCTAAAACGGCGGTCATTCGGATACGCGGTGGCGAAAGGAGTAACAAAAAAGTACGAAGGAAGAATCAAGCTGACACGGGAAAACATAAAGGATTAAGACAAAGGAGAGAGAGAGAAAGAGAGAAAGAAAGAGAGAGAGGATGTGGATACTATCGATTCCTTCGCTGTTTCGGCGAAAATCAGGAAATTTTGACAAGGCTCATGATGCCGCAAACAGTGCACATAACTCGACCAGGAATCTCGATTCTGACCCACTAAAAATTGCATTAGTTGCAACAATATCGCGAGAAGTCTTAAAAAATTTTCAGATTGTAGAAAATAAATAATGCGCGAATACACACAAAAAAATATCATTTTATTGCTAAGAAAAGTGATTACTCATATTTACTTTCTTTCTTTTAAGTAACAGTTATTTTTAACGAAGAATATTTTCTTGATAATAGTCTTAAAATGTACTTATTACAAATTTTAGAAAAACTCGTTATTATGTACTCAAGACAAGAATTTATTTTATTTTGAAGAATATTATAAAATTAATTGAAGAAACGACTTCACATAAATTAAAATAATCTTGATAGAAATATTAAACTTACTAGGATTCAGAATATATTTTGAATAAATTTTATAAATGCGTGTGATGAACTTATGATAGATTTGTGGATATATGAACTTCGAAATATTCAAAACAAATAATTATTACTTGCATACAGTATGTATTTTTCTGTGTGTAAGTATGTATGTTTGTGACATTTGAGTTGCATATAGAAATAAAAAAAAACTGAAGTAAAATTGACATAAGCTTTAATAAAAGTCTTCATGTTTTTAGGCTTATACGAATAGTCATCGAAATACATCAAAGTACATTTAATATATATTTGAAAGCTCTTACGCCACCGCGTATCTAGTCTCTCGTTCGATTCATAAAAAATCCACATTTAAATAACTTTCACTCAAAAATAATAATTAACTTTATATAAAACAGCTCTGTACAAACGAACATAGCACCGTTTCCAGCATCTCGGACGTCGCCTCTTTGCTTTATGAAACGAGTGAATTGAAAGAATCGTGAGAAATCTGTTCTGCGAAATTTCAATCTCCCAATCTCTTAAAATCAGGAACTGTTCCACAAAATTTTTGGATTCTTTCTTGGTTTTATCATCGCAAACATTTTTCTTTGCTTATTATTTTAACAAAAAAGTTGATTGTCCTAATTATACGATTTTTCCATCTTGAAATCGCAATGAATAGACGGAAATACAAAGAAACGATAGGAGGAAAAATTGTTTAGTAGAGTTTGAAGACCAATTTCCAATTACGAAGATTGAGAGGTCGTAATTGCGCAAAATGGATTCCAGGCATTTCCTTCGAATTCACTCCTTTCCTCGTAGACCTTTTAGTCTATAAAGTGTAGACGTAATAAATTGATCATCGATCCTCTCTCCCTTTACGCCTGCACCCGCGAGGTCGCGCGTGTGCCACCAACGCGATCCTCTAGCGGGCAACTATTTTATATCTATTATCGTCTTCTCCGGATTACTAGTTCTGCTGTTTGTCGGCCTCGTGAGGCAACACGACGCGCTTGGTGAGATCCGGCGGCGCGTCGTAGCTCTGAGAGCCGCGTTCGTCGCCGCGGTCCAGGGACAGCAGGCTCCTTGACGGGCTCGGCGAGATCAGGCATTCGTGAATGAAGCTGCACACGGTGTTCACGTAGACGTCGCGGTAGGTCGTGTAGTGCTTGACGTGCGGCGAATTGGTGAACAGGACCAGCTGCACCCGCACACCCCTCTCGGCCCGTCGACTGGCAAACTTCTCAACGTCCTGATGAAAGACAGAATCTCTCTTGTAACAAGATTCTTCTTATTACATCTAGGATTGTAATAATGATAATGTACATTTAATTATTACTTTTATATATGTATACCCAGATAGCCAAATGCAGTGTATTTGCTGACATGTTGCAGCAACCAATTTCGACAAACTCAGGACAAGATGAGACAGCATTATGTCTGTCGCGTTGAACTCAATGGAATTCAAATTCTTGCGATGGCAAATTGATGGCAATATGTCAGTATGAATATCCTCGACAACAAATAGTGTTGTCATATTGTCAGCATTTTGTTAGCAATGAGTTCAAGATGAAACGATTAATTATTCGTTGCTAACATGTTACCGACATCATAATGTACCACCATTGCTCACAGTTTGCTCTAGAAATTTCGACAACTGATTACATGTATAAGCAGTCACGTTGTTGTATTTATAATGTGTCCTATTTTGATGTCAGCAAATGTACAGCAAATATATAACAACATATGCAATGCATTAGTTTGTACAATACGCTGTACATCACGCTTGGCTGTCTGGGTAATAAAAACTAAACCTTTAAGAACTTTTATTCCAAAAATCTAACATTAGTATGTAAACAAACTATGGAAGCATATTTTTTAAAGTAAAATTAACATCTATGGTATATTAAATTAACACATATTTCATTTATCTTAATTAGACTATACGTTTTAAAACATATTATTTTCATATTACTTGATCATTTACTCATAAATAATACTATTTTGACAGTAAAAAATGTTGAATATAAATTTAACAAAAACTATTTAAATAACGTAATCACATTATGTCAAATTAACACTCGAATATGTTAAAAGATTCAACACAAAATGTTAACAAATATATTTTACTGAATAACAGTTACACTGCCGAGTGCAAAATTATAACATTGATTATATGTTACTGTTGGTGTTTATTGGGTAATGGGAATTATTGGAATTAGCATAAAAAATGGAAACTTACTGACGCTGGGATGAGAGTGTCGCTATTGGAGTAAAGGAACAGCTGAGGCCAAGAATAGGCTTCCTCCGCGAGGGCGATCGGGTTCGTCGGAACAGGCGTTCTGCTAAAAGCCTGCGCAATTACCTGACGATCATAAATCGACATATAAACTGTACAGCGTCGGTACAGCTCTGAAATGATCCGATCTATGGACATGATATGGTACGCCGCCCTGACAAACATACGTTTGCGATGAGATCGTGTCGGACGTGTTCGGAAATTAATGAAGATTACGATCGTTTCATGCTGGCTAACGTTCATTGAGACAATGAGAATTATGGAGTGTCAACATGTTGTTCGTTTACCTCGAAGAACCAGAGTACGGAGAGGAAGAACGTGATGACGAGTGACATCGGCAGGTTCGTGAGGGG
>NW_017257296.1:431843-484353 GCF_001594055.1 Mycetomoellerius zeteki
CCGCCGATAATCGCGCTGATTGCCTTGAAAAGTGCCGTTAGTCTCCTCTCACCGGGTGCGCTGTCGAATATCACTCCCCTGACCTGAAATTCCAGTCAGAAATTCTTATAGGTGTGTCCACAGCAAATAAAATAATTCTATAGGATGATTACTCTGTATACATTCTCTATTTTCCCCACTTTAAATGCTTTACAATCTGTATCTGGAATATAAAATATATAGAATATGTAATTTTACACGACATACATTTATATATGCATTTTAATGTACGTTTAATGCTAATGTTTTTAATTCTTTAATTCTTTTTTTCTTTTTCGTATTACACAATTCAGCAAACATCAATTAGTAACATAGGTATAACATAGGTGTTAGTTACAAAGTTTCCTACTCAACAATATAACTGTTTATAATATAATTTATAATTACAATTTATACTATAATATAACTTATATAACTTTAACCAATGTTTTAGTTTTACAGTTGTCGAGTGGGAAATTATAACTAACAATTATGTTACTGTTAGTTGTTGGGTACTTTCTGAGTTGTATAATGAGAGACTGTGTATAATGAGAGAAACAATAGAGGAATCGGAATACAAATATGTATAAAATATACATTAAAATACATCGTAGTATACATTATAAATACATACTGCGTACATCAAAATCACGACGTATAAAATCATAAATACAAATAGGTATACGTAAAATTTTAAAAAGAGGTCCAACGAAAATTACAGATCGTATATGACGTTTTGTGTGATTCAAAATTTAAAATAGACTTCTATTCTATAATTTTATACGTTTAAGATACGAAAAATATTTAAAGAATTAAAAACACCCGTACATATAAAATGCATTAAGTATAATTATACTTAATGTAGTAATTATGCTAAGTATAATTATGCACAGCATACTATTATAGTTCTGACACAAATTGCAGATTGTCCAGCGGACTTTATGTAAAGAGATTTTCGTCGCATCGAGGCGTCTACCTTGAACGGAGTATTAGCCCTCTGCATCGCGAGGCTGATGTGCTGATACAGGAACGCGCCGCCGTTGCTGAAGACGTGAAAGAATATGGGGTGCTCGTCCAGCCGCTGGTCGGTAATTACCTGCAGCAACCGCTTGCCGATGTAAGGCATTTTGTCCCGGCGCCAGAACAGGTACTCCACCGGCGCTATGTAACGCAGCGTGATGCAACTATATATACGAGAATGCAACACAAAGATTAATTATTATCAGGAGATTAATTGTATTTCGAGCGCGGCGTTGAGCAACATCGATCGCTCTTTGCGATTGAATTAATCGATTTGACACGAGCGTATCCGATGCGTCATTTGTACTCACAAATATGGAGTATTTCCGGTTCTACATTATGGTTGCATTTTCGATTTCAAATATCCTCTGATTTCGCATTACGCGAGACGTAGAATTAGAAATAGAATCCTGCTTCGAATTCTATCATGTATAAATCATCCAAAGTGGGATCGTATAAGAACTTTGTTGCGGTCTACGACAAGTCGAGACAACTCCGTTCTCTCGCAAAATCGTTCTCATGGATTCTACGCCATTTATGAAATGCATACCCGGTACGCACGCGAGTACTTTGAGAACTACAGAATTACAGCTTTTTCAATACAAGGATTTCCGATCTCTTAACGAATTAAAGGCGTATCGGCTCGATCACATGCGGTACCAGCGAATCGTGCGATAAATTGGTAGTTTAGAATACCTCTTCTCCTCGTAGATCGAGCTGTATTTGGCCAAGTATCGGTCCTGACAGCCGGCCCATCCTAGCAGGATCACAACCGGCCGCTTGTCCTCCTCGTACACGAACACGAACTCCTCCCGTTGATCCTGTCCACCTGCGGTCGACGTCGAGTCCTTCGGGGACGGCGGAAACGACGGGAACATGATGTAATAATCCAGATCCTCCTGGTCGCTCATCTTGTCCGATTGCCGTGCCTCCTGTTCACGAGGACGATAGGAAAGGACAGAGACAGAGCAAGAGAGAGAAAGAGAGACAGGAAGAGAAAGGACGGAAAGATAGGATGCAGTCGGGGGTGAGGTAGTGCGCCGGGCATGAACTAGCTTCGCCGGGAGGGTGAGTTCTACTATGCTTGAACTCGAGTTTGCGTCGTTCGAAACGCGCGAACCCGCTGGGGGATCGATATCCGTGGGAGTTACAGGAGCTAGGTCGAGCCGACGGCGAGGACGACGGCGCATGTGGACCTCCAGTCGCGCGTATGCATACCTATGCAGAAGTGCATACGCAAGAGCGCGGGACCGTCATCACGAATTCGCGAGGGAAAAACGTTCAGTACTTTTTAACGCGTTATTGGCATATCGAAAAATAAAAATAACGCAATTTATATATTTACTCGGAAAAATAACGTAAATAACATATATAGAATAAATAGATAGAAGAAATGAATGAATTGGGAAATTTATACGAAAGATGAATTTAATAAAGTCAAAATTTTTAGACTTTAAGAACCCAATCGGACTTACGATTTTCCACTCGTATGATTATCCGATCATCTTTTTAAATTGATTAACTTATCAGTGAGTAAAAATTACAAAAGCGAGCAAATATTTACAATTTTATTAGTCGATACTTAGTGAATCTGTTTACTTCTGTAATTTTCACCAAGTTGTGTAATACATAATCGAACCCTGGAATAATTTAAACGGATCTTCCGTCCCGCTCGTAAAGCGATCGAAAAGAAGGAATCTGCAAAATAATGTTCCCATGGTAAGAGCCATCCTTGCCACTTTTCAACTTTCCGCGATCTCTTCTGATCTCAAGCGAGTGGCGCCAACTGCGGATAGCACGCGAGATCGTAGAACAGGTTGCCGTCGAGCAGGCGCTTCACTGGACCGTTCGCAGCATCCGGGAGCTGCGCGCGAGTCTCGTAACGCGCGGGATCAAATTGAAGCGAGTGAGAGAGAGAGAGAGAGAGAGAGAGAGAGAGAGAGAGAGGAGGGAGGAAGCGCGTTTCGAAACTCGAAATCTAAAGAGCACTCAGAGCCACGCGAGCGGCCGCGCGACACGGTACAAGTATTCGGATGCCGATGTGAACGACGTCACGTTATGTGCATCGAAAAACGTGCGAGCCACGCGAGGCTCGCTTGTGCCGTCTTGTTTCTCGTGGCGATTATTCTGCCGCTCGGTGAGTGTATTTTCATTTTTTTTTATTTCATACCTATGAAAAAATACTCCGATTTTTCTATTTGTGAAGAAATATTTCTTGAATATATTATTCGTTATATCATTAATTATCTTAATTTATTTATTATGTAATTTAGTGTAAAATAACGTATTTATATAATGCATGTGTAACCAATATTTCATGTTTACTGAATAAGCTTTGTTCAATATTTTATGTCGTTGTTGATTTAGTTGCAAATAAAATTCGTGCGGTAAACAAGTATTAAATTTAATAACTTTTAATTACATACATATATAAATTTATATTAATTAAATATTTTTAACTTATATACTGAATTAAATTATTAATTTTAATCGGTTTTAGTGATAATTAACTAAATTGTTATTATGTAAATTACTTAAATTACTATAAATTACGTTAATTGAGAACATATTATATTTATATGTAATCATAATTATATATATACATTAATTATATATATAGATTAATTATGTTACTCAATAAACACAGCTTTTGAAGGATTAGCTGTACATATAAAATTAATGAAATAGTGATCGATTACGTCGTCTAGCTTTTTACGAATGGTAATCAATTCAACGATCAATCTTCAAAGCACGCAAGATGATTCAATCTTAAGCACGTCAGCTTGTGTCTGCGTTTTAATTTATATGGCGCGCCTGAAGAACAGAATAAAAAAAAAAAGAAGGATGTCCACGTCCGCGTCCGAGATAAAGCTTAAAAACCGAGACGAGACGTTTACCTCGTATTTTAAGAAGAGATGGGGCTATGAATAAAGAACGTTTAAGAGACCGTGATAATATGTAAATTTTTGTCTCATAGTTTTTAAAAACCGCGTTACGAACGTTCTCGTCCGAAATTAGCCAACTGAGAATCCGCTTCTCATTACTTCGCTTCGCCGCGTACATTATCTTGTGGAAAACACGCAAGAATTATCATTTAATTAGATTTTATCTGTTAATCGGAAACCGTCGTGCGGAGCAGTGGTACAAGTCGGTAATAAATCATACATTTTAAAAACACGATGAATTATTTTGGCGTAAGGCAAGACTCTTGAGATCTTTTCTACAAAGATTCCCTCCTCTACGACGGGATGGAGAAAAACGACGTAATGGACCGGCTATCTTACATTAAATCCTTTTGTACTTTCATTCCTTAAAGTGCGAAGAATACGCCTCCCATACGACGCGGACGTCTCCTCCACCTGCGACGCAGCGGAATGGAGAAGAACGATGTAATAGAGCGGCTATCTCACATTAAATCCTTTCGTACTTTCATTCCTTTAAAGCGCGAAGAATATGCCCCTTTATACCACACCTCTTCCATCCGATGGCTCATATCTTAAAAGTGAAAAATAGTCCACTACATCTCCGGGGGAAATTTCCTCGTCTCGCAACGGGAGAAACTCCATTCCAACCACGGTTTTTCTCTTTGCGAAGCGCAAGCGACTTGAAGCGCGGTCTGTTAATTTTCACAATGCATTGTGGACCGCGCAGTCACAATGAAATGCCAGCCCCCGGCTCTCGCCCCGGCGTCTTTCTATAGCGTGATGTAATTAGTTTTGTCGCTGGACGCGTATTAGCAGATTTACGAATTAACATTAAGTGGATTCTCTCTCTCTCTCTCTCTCTCTCTCTCTCTCTCTTTCTCTTTTACTCTTTCCGTCTTTCTCTGCGTCTCTATGTATGTGATCCACTTAAACAATGAAAAAACAATGAGCACCGGGCAATCTAACTTCACCACTTAACTCGTTTACGATTTATGCGGTTGTTCGCGCGGTTGGTACATTCGCACGTAATTACGTCGTTGCATATTCTCCGTGCAGAACAGGATTAACAAAATGGCGCAAGATTTACGGGGGATGAAACGCATGCATACTGTTTCTATAGTACTTTTTACTCATTTTAGTGCGCTCCACTTATGACTTAAATGGAGTAATATCGTTCATAAATATCGCAGCGGCGACGTTGCATAAAACTTCAAAATGCATTTGAGAAAGATCTAAATATTTGGAGCGTAGTTGAAACATAATATTTGCGCACCTTTTTCATTGTTTCTAAATGTTTGTATGACTGCTGTACCCTCGATCGTTTAATTAAAATTACGGTAATCGCATAAGTAAGAAGAAATAGAGAATTCACTTTTTCAAGATTCTTCATAATCATTCTTATTATTAGGGATGCACCGGATCGTAAAATTACCGGATACAGGATATCGGATATTCGAAACAAAATGTAACATCGGATATCCGGTATCCGGCCGGATATCCGAGAAGGCAATTTCTTCGAGTCGGATATCCGACATTTTCCGGATTTCTGACTGGATTTCGGGAAAATGTCTTAAAAAAAAGCCTATAGAGAAAAAATTGTAATTTTACAACAAGGTATAAGATATAGCATTATGAATATACATACTTATTTTTAAAACATTGTATAATAAAAAATCAACAATTTAATGACATCAAATTTCAACCGGATATATTCCTGGATACCAATGATATCCGACTATCCGGTCGGATAGTAAAAAAGTGCCGGATAATTTCGGATACCGGATACTTTTCTGATATCCGGTGCGTCCCTACTTATTATATTAATAACTTTCGCGAGACCTATAATTCACAGTTATGACATAACATAATAATCTCCTCGTAATCGGTTTTTCCCATATTCGTCTCTGTAGACAGCCGTCAAACGTTCAATGAATTATTCAGCCGAAGGGATGAGCTTAGCGCATAATGTGAAATAATTATAGAAAACGGGCTGCGTCGTTTTTCATTGATCGTAGGGAATATTCTTTGGAGGGATTATTTATCCTTTTATGAAATAGAGAGAGAGAGAAAGAGAGTGGGAGGGACGGAGGGAGAGGGAGAGAAAAGTCCTATTGGTCGAGCTCCGGCGCCCCGGAAATTCATTTCGTTCGATTGGCGATGCAACATTACCGGAGGTAATCTCGTCGTCCCCAGTGTCGTGTGTCGTGAGCGAAAATTGACAAGGGATTAACGACAAGGCCACGCTCCGCGCATCAGCTGCGATGCTGGCTGATGGAGAAATTCTCTCGTGATGTCGAGCTTATTATAGGTGAACTATAAGCGGTTTGCCAGGGAAATCCCGAATACCTGGGAAAACTCTCTCCGAGAGTAGGCAGTTTCCCAAGGTCCCATTGCGCGTTACACCGAGTTATTCAAAGCGCGCGTCGCGATTATGCGTCTCGATTTGAAATTATTCCGGGCGTTCTCCATCTCCTTGCGTTTTCAGATCGTTCAAAAATTGATCACCGTACATACGAAATTCAGATTCGCTTCCCGATGAGGGAACCCGAGGACCTTTCCCTGCAGGGCGCGTCGGATTCGCACTCGCCCCGAGCTTGTGGATCGGGGTTGGCTCTCGTGAAAACTCGATGTAACTTTAAAGGTGATGACCCGTGAATATTACAGATGCGAAATGTTGCGCTGGGATCGCGTACGCGCGAGTGCGGCAAATGAAAAATTGCCGGTGCGCGCGTGACGGTGCGCGCACCGTACGCCGAAATGTACTCATTTATTCACGTTCATGCGCCGGCATAATGTGTCATACATTATGTTATTCTTGTCGAGGCAATGTGAAAATAAATGTGAAACATTCAAGCGTCCCGATTGCTGATTTAAGCGACGCACGCCATTAAAGATTTAAACCAGCTTCCCCTAAAACCGCTATGTGTTTGTAGTAAATGGTATAAATGTAAATCCATATAAATGGGTAATACTAGCTATACGCGATTCTGGATGCATTTGCGTTGGTCAATCAAAATGATAAAAATCAGAAAGAGCGGTGCGATTTATACATTCAGTGGAATATATTATAACAACGTCGTTTACCACTGATTGAATTTAATTAAACTTTCGCGACAGAATCACTACTCTGGTGGTCGCGATATTACGATGGTCGGATGGTATTACGATAGAGAGAAACGAACGAATTACTTTCTGCTGCCTAAGGCGAAGCTTAGCTGCTCGCTCTAATTGTTTCTAAAGTTGAAACAGCTTTCTTTATTCCGCCTTTGTCATGTGTGTATTCTGTTCCTTCATATTTCTCTGATAATAAACTGAAAAACAATCGGTTTAAATAAACACTGTGTAAAGATACTTACAGCTACAAATAGGAATACATAAATCGAGGAATACATATAAATCAAATTTCTGGATATATCAGAATTTAGAATAGAATTTTTATTAATAATTTTATGAATTTTAAGTATAAATTCACGTAAATCAAGTACATCCGCTTTACAATTCTCGATGTATTATTTGCGTTAGTCAATCAAAATGATAAAAATCAGAAAGAGCGGCGTCATTTATTTGTGCTCGTGCAAAAAATATATTTAAATTTAAAATATACATAAATTACATACAATTTTAATTTTATAATATATTATAAATACAATTTTAATATAAATCTAAATTATACACAAACTTAATTTGATATAAACAAATATATATATGTATATATATATACACACACACATTAATATGCACATATATATAAATATTTGTATATATATTTATATTTATTATATGCATATTTAAATACAGACACAAAATATTAGAGTGAATTCTCTCTCTGCGGGATAATCTCTCCTTTGAAGGTACCTCTTGCACGGGTACCTGCATTCATTAACGTTTTCAGATACAACGGTAACAACGGAGAAAGTCGATTACCGCTGGATTATACCAATTGCCACTTGATATCGCTTAGATTAGATTCAAGGATGCCTCTCTCGACGGGTTTTCTTCCGACAATGGCTAAGGAAAATGCGGCCGGTACCGCCTCTTCTCTGAATCGAGAGCCTCGTAAAAGTTTCGAGTATAATCTACCGTGAAAGTTTTCGGGGCACATCTCATAGATTCCCTTCGTTAGCGCGCTGAAGTCCGTATTATAGCTCGCGAATGGAAAAATTGCAGGTTCAATGAGAGAAAACTTCACGTTTCTAAAATGAATAGACAAAATGTTATCACTAAAAATTACTTCCCGACGTGCGCTACTTTCGAAAGAGATTTGCAAATGATCTTTTACATTCAATGACGCCAGTTGCATTCTCGAACGTCAGAAAAATTTGAAAGACGTCTAAAGAACGTCCTTCGAGGAATTAAGATATTTCTCGCTCGTCCTTTAGAGATCGCCTAGCCATCCTTCTGCTTCCTCCTTCCTCGTTCGTTTCCATCAACTTGATTTTATCGCCATCTTCGCGCATTAAAGAATTTCCATATCGACGAGCGGATAGTACGCTCGACAGAGTGAAATGACGGGCGGGGACCAATGACTTCCGGGGTTCCGTGTGGTAGTTTCATTGTAGTAACAGTCCAAGTTTCGACCCAACTCGTGGCACAAGTGTGCGCGAGGCTCCGACAAACTTCACAATAGAACTTCCGCATTTTCGCCTCGCTGACTGCATCGCCCGCGGAGATGCAGTCGCAAGAAAGACGGCCCTCTACTCCGTCCATCTCACTCTTATTTTCCTGCCACGGCCAATCGAGGATGCGTTCCATTTGGCACTCGGAACGCTCGCGAGCGTTATTTAATATTTCGTTGTTTAATATTTCATAAACAGCAAGGATAAAATGATTACATGAGCGTTGCGAGCATCAAGTGGAACGCAATCCAAAGTTGGCTCTTAAGATCGAATCCCCTCGTGTTTACAGGACTGTGTCAAAATGCACGTGGTACGTCCGGGGATAGGATGGCCTCGAATCGTTCCGGTGACGGGTCGCACACTCTGGGAATCCGTCGACAGTATAGGTAAAGTATCGCCGATCTCCCTTGAGCTGTAAAACCTGCCGCTTGCTCGCCAACTTTTCTTCCGGATGTAACGTGATGCGGGGAACGCGAGAAACGAGACTCTTCACGAGGCTCCAGCTACGCTCTCGGTTCACAATGACGTATGCTTTGTCGTATAAATCTGCGTATCCGGTCGGATATCACAAGGGAAGTCTTTAATAGAATTACGCTGTAATTATAGCTCGAAATCACAAAGGTCTATTGGAACGGTAGCGTCAAAGAAGCGCTTTCGAAATACCACCAACTGGTCGACAATTAATCCTGTAATGTTATTCACATGTTATAGAAAGGAATATTCACAGAATGAATGATTTTGCTTATAGTATCTAAAAATTTAATTAAATACTGATTTAAAAATAATTATGTCGGACACCCAAACTGGTAACTTGCTAGATATAATTAAGCAAAATCGTTCTGTCGGTATAGGAAAATATTCAATTACGGATGATACATTCTTTTAAATATGCTTCACTTACATGTGCAATTTGTGTATTTACGTCCTACAATTTTTATAAATGTATTCGACATCTTATTATTTTCCTTTCCTTAAACAAGCAAGTTATACAAACCGACAGAAATATAAAAATATTTTCTCTTGGAACAAAGTCTAACAGGGTTTAAATGGTCTTTTAGAGTCTGGAGACAGTGAAATTGCGCGACATGGTTCCTCTTTGTTCCTTCGATAATTTATTTAGTAGACTGAACAGCGTCTCTTAGATCCCTTGTTTTTTGCGAGAGCAAAGATGGTTAGAGCTGTTGTTATCCGCCAGCGGGGACGCATCTTTTGAGGGAATGGAGACTCTCAAGGAAAACAGAAGGACGCTCTCGTCGCGAGGCGTTATCAAGGAGCCAGAGGAGACGGAAGCGGAAGCGAAAGCGGAGGCCCGCGGCGATGAACGTGGGGACAAACATCTCCTTTTGTCAGAAAATGGTGCGAAAATTCTGCCTCGGCGGAACGTAAATGTCAGTGAGTAAAATTGTCTCTCCCTAATGTTAACGGGAAACGTATATTCTGACTAAATCAGTCTCTACGGCAAGGCGAAAATACTCGCGGAGCGAGACACGACATTCGTTTCTAAGTGAATTTACGTTCCGGAAATTTTTCATGTCGACGTAAACACGTATATTATCTCCGTATTTTATGAAACTCAAATGGGAAAAGTTTTCCAATCATTAATCGTACGTACTCCATTTAATTTATGATGCGAATCAACATACCCTTGAAGATCTATCTTCGCTATTTGCTCGACAGCGACCTTGAGCAAGCAACAAGAGGGCAACTTCGGCAGTCGGACGCGCAAAAAGCGTCGTAGGAGCAAAGAGGAGCCGGGTGGTTCCGATGTTAAGGACCGCCTGTACGAGATCACTGAGAATAATCGAGAGAACGAGATAATGGGCAAGCGGGATCGATCGCCACGGAAGAGGAACGACCCTTTCTCAAAGTTGCGGCCGAAGAATCGGGAGGCGCGAAAGTCTCGTGCGGAACGACGAAGGCGGAAAAAGGACAGGAAGGAGCGAAATAGAGGAAGCGGGAAGGATACGCGGCGGAATGACAGACGACAGGATGTCGCGCGACGAAAGCGCAAGAGAAAGACGTACGATGGCCTGAACGGACGTGTCCTTGAAAAACTCAACCTCGCCGGGACCAACACGTCCGAGCCGACGATCGAAAATTCGTCCAGTGTCGCCCCCGATCGCGCCTCGTTGACAGAGGCCATCGTCACGACGACGTCGTCGAGTCTTCAACGTCATCCAACTCTCGAGACGACGAGGAGACTGACGAGAACGACGCCACGTCTCGGCGTTTACGCGGCCGATACGGTGGAGAGGGAATTCTCCAAGCAGCTCGAGATGGAGATCTCCAAGTCTGCCTTGAAGGACCCCTCAATTCTAGATGATGGTATTTTCGATACCCCTCCGAAGAAATCGACCGAACGGAATGCAGCAGCAAGCGACGTCAACGTGAACCAGGAAGCTGTCGCTTCGTCGGAGGGCAAAATTGATTTTAAGAACTCACATTACGACGCCGAGAGGATGCTGGGCTACTCGAGGACCGAGGAGGACCTACCGATTCTGGATCTGGAGAACGAGGTGCTGGAGAGGACCCTGAAGGACTACAACGCGTACATGACGTCGCGGCTGAAGCCGTTGTCGTTGCCGCGTTACGACGAGCTGTCGATCCGTCGTATTTCCGGCACTCACTCGCCGAGGAAGCCGATAATTAATTCCGAGGAGAGCGCCGAGGAGATCGGCGACGGAAACACGGAAGTCACAGGCGTAACGGGAGCGATGCAGGACGATAGCAACACGAAAGGGGACTTATCTTGCATAAACGGGACGTTCCTACCGGCACCTCTATCTCGTCACGCGCTGATCAAATATGTAAAGTAAGTGCTCTCCTTCTACCATCCATAATTCAATGCTCGATATCCGATGTCAACGATTTATACATGGAAAAAAATAGATCGGGTGACTCAGCAAAGCTATAGTTTGCTGGGCGAGATCAACATCTGTAACTAAGAAGATTCGATGGTTCGATAAAGAAATTATGTTAATAAGAAATTATCAGTATGCTAATTCTTTGTTACATTGAAAACTGTTAATGTAACAAGTTTTCTTTAACAGCAAAAATACGCGCCATCTTAGTTAGCATGAGTTTTTAAAAAAATTTTGATCTAAATATTGAATTGGTTTTCATAGAAAATTGTCTTTGCTGTATTTATAAATTTACTGTGTTATTATAATAAATTTTACCTATAATTTTATTCAGCTGCACGACTCGTTATTTTAAATAGCTGCCCGTATATTACGGTTGTAAATTTGCTGAATCAGTGAAGTTTTTAGTTATTTTAACAAATCATGTTTTTCCGTGTACGAACGCTAATATAAGACATGCATGAAAATTGAAATCTCCCGGAACGATTGACGTTAATTTTAATTTCAAATTTTCCGTTTTCAAATTAATTTCTTTTCGACTAAAATATCAATCAGACAGATATTTTAATCATTAATTTCAATGAAGTTATTTGGTTTCTATTTGATTAAGATCCCAACAAACTCAAATGTGTACCTTATCTAATTAACATAGATATGTAATATTGATAATCAAGGAAGATTTATACAGATGAAGATAAATTTAGAACATTTGAATTTCCGAAAATGTCGGAATCCTTTTCTCGCGACGAGCTTTCAAATTAAAATCAAAATATATATCCCAATTGCCATTTAGCGTTAATGCCAGAGTCTTCCTGAGAAAATAGAATTTTATCGTAAAAATAACTCGCCGCGTTGACGTCACAATTATAAAGGTCCTCGACCCCGGGCCACGAGTATTTGGAAGCCGATTACGAGTGTGTGCCAGGCTATGGTATGGTATCCACGGCGAGCCGATTAGTCTGCAGAAATCGTCAGTGGGTCGGACAGGTGCCAAAGTGCGAGATCAAGCAAAACCCGAACGGGATGTGCGCCGAGGCATCCTGCGAGCACGTTTGCAACGAAATTAACGGGCGTCCCGTCTGTTCCTGCTACGAGGGATTCAGATTGGACGGCCGCAAATGTGTCGGTGAGCACGATTTCGCCGTGCGAATAATTATCATTAATGGGCGCGATTTTTGGAGATTTTTTATCCGCCAACTCTTCGTCCACGTAGGTCAAAACTTTTACAAGTTTTTATTTCAGTCCGTCTAATTTGACTTTATACATATTTACGTACTTTAGATACTTTTACTTTTAGATTGGTTTCCATTTGGAATCTTTATCTCAATATTTTATTTCCTTCATATAAACGCTACCTATTTATCGCAATTAAAGTGATCCCAGAGTAGTAATTACATCTTGCTCAAACCTCAAAGTATCTTATGAAGTCAATTAAGTACGCCTTTGCGAGTAAATCACGCGGTTAGTGGCGGGTTAAACGCACGATGTTTCTTGTTTAGATATCAACGAGTGTTTACTGAACAACGGTCATGGTCCCTGCCAGGACACCTGTCGAAATCTCATAGGAGGATACGAATGCTCTTGCGAGAGTTTACAAGACGCGTCGCTAACTACCGACAATCACACGTGCGAACGTAACAGGCACATCGGTCCATGCAGTGTTAACAACGCCGGATGCTCCCACACGTGTCTGTCCACGATGGGTCGAGTGTTTTGCCTTTGCCCCGACGGCTTCATGCTCGAGGACGACTGGAAGACTTGTCAAGGTAATTGGACGCCGGTGAACGCTCAATTAAGAGACCTCGCTTGTACACAATTCAACTTTGCTTCCTTTTTTTATTTATACTTTGACATTAATTCAAGATCGCATTGCGAGACGTTGCTGCCTGACGTGGTATTTTAAGGATGATTATACTGCAAGTATATATACTTGCACATACTCACGCATATATTGAAGTCACTTTTTATACACTTATAAGTGTATAAAAAGTGACTTCAATATATGCGTGAGTTTTCTGTCTACCGACAACATATTATACTGCATACAAAAATGGATTTATATATTTAAAGTATAATGCAATTTTTATATGGAAAATTAAATCGTACATATATTGAAGTCACTTTTTATGGACTTTCTACGATAGGCTGTTAGTACAATAATAGATCAGATGTCAAGAAAGAGTTATAAGTGAGTCGGTATACTAAAAAGAAATTTATTAAATCTTATATTTACTTGATGAAAAAATTATAGTTAAATAAAATTAATGGGTTTTGCATTAAATAATAGATCACGACTAACCAATCATATAGTAAATATAGTGTATTGTTATTTATGTTGAGAACTATCATCTTTATAATTGGCTGAAATATTGTGACGTAACAATCTAATATGATTTATTCCGGTAAGTTTCCTAAGATTTATGAGCTATAATTCTAGCTTTCCATTATGATGTGAGTGATAAATAACGGTTTATTATAGAAAATCCATTATACACTTGGATTTGCAGTGTAATAGTGATAATTTCGATCACTCGCTCTACACTGAATTAATTCATATTAAAGGCTGCTTTGTAAAATATCTAAATATGTGACAATATAATTAACTTTGATAAATTAATAGACATATATTCTATTTTAAATAACGTGATAATATTATTATTGGATATTTGATCGTGATAATAGTTTGAAATATACTTTATAGGTATGACTTTTAAATTGAATTTTGCAAATTTCACAGCAGCTTTCGATATGTATTAATCTAGTGTAATAGAAGAGTGACCGAATTCACTCAATAATTCAATGGAATTTTCGCGATGACTCTCAATCGCAGTAAAACGCACTTAGTCCAGATTTTACGCGCTAGCATTCGCGGGATATCGCTTGGCACGACACTTTCGTAGCAGGGAACAGCAGGAAAACGTATTGGGAGACGTTTGACAAATGACGATCATTTCCCGTAGACGTGGACGAATGCTCGGTGCCGGATCTTCAGACGGAGCTGTGTCGCTACGGGTGCATTAACACTCCGGGCTCCTATCGATGCGCAGAACCTATGGAGCTGAAGGATCAACCGGTCCTGGACAGCCTGTCCATCACTTGCCTGCCGGGTTACGAGCAAACCTCCCGCGGGTGCATCGGTGAGTCGGATAATGGAAAATTTTCGATTTTCATCCTCAAGAATAGGGAGGAAGTTTATCTCCCCGGCGTGTTAATTTATGCGTTAGATTAACTGCCGCAATAACGCGATAAATTCTATTCGATAGTCGAGGCGTTGAGAGATAATTTTCATATTAACCCTCCGTAGTCTGACGTATTTTTTTGCTAGTCCAGCCGGATCAATAATGCTTGATTGTGTTTTTTAAAGTTTTTGGGCTCCAAAAAAATCTGAAAAAATTCTGGCACTCTTTTAACTCAAAAATACAATTTTACAATATAACCCGAAACATTTTTAACTTTTTTTTGTACGCCGAATTTGAAGCAGAATAAAAACTCGCTTGGATCTTTAAAGTCCCGATTGATTCGTGAAGGATTAATTTTTAAAATATGATTAACAGCGATAATAAATCCTTAATATTATTTTTTTTACGAGAATTCCTTGCGTCTCCTTTGTGTTAAAAACCACTCGGAAATGTGGAAACGAGATTTTGACGTTAATTTCAATGAAACCCGTGTCTGACTGCATCCTCGAGTTTATTGTTAGACGACGCAGCTACGCGCACGAATTATAACAGCGCGGATGAATCCACTTTGCAAATTTGCGTCTGTTAGGACGGCTGCTTAAGTCAGGAGTTAAGCTAATAAGTTCTCGTTAATAAGTCGGAAGCATCGTGTTACTGTTAGGAATGGAGGTGTGATCTTCCGACGTGTACACGAAAACTTTGTCAGAAATGCCATTACTCTATAAGCTTCGGACGTGCGTTATTATCTTGTCAAAATAATTTATAAGCCACACGTAGAGTCTTTCAATTTTTTTATCATGTCTCCCTTATCACGTCCTGTACTTTTCACTTCTCAGTTTTCACCTACAAAATTGCGAATCCTTCTCGTGCTCGACGATTGACACCATTCCTCATATTTTTTTTTTTTGCTGTGGCCGCGGTATTTCGTTTAGCGAAAAGCTCACGTTTAAGTTCCTTCGATCGCAACATCCCGGACAATTCTCTCGTACGATCCCTTCGACGAAAGCACGCGGCAGCTTCAGTATTTTCTCGAGGAAATCCGAGTTGGCTCTCACTTCTTTTTCCGCAAGACGGCGAACGAAGTACCTCGTCGAATTGTAACCCCACAGCCCCGCAAGGACGATACCTATATCACCATCAGTTGCTTTTAGATAAAGAGAAACAGAAATAGAGAGAGAGAGAGAGAGAGGGGGGGGAGAGACTTTTCTTTTCCACCAATCGTGCATTCCTCGGGAGAGTAACCTTCTTAGGAGTCTCGCGAGTTTCTCCCCCAATACTTTCGAATATCTCGGAGCGGCTCGCACAAAATGCAGTCCCCGTTGCAATCCGTTTTGCCGACGCGCACAAGCGCGATCGGAAAAACGCAGTGCTTTTATCGGCATTTTGTACGAAATACGCTTCTGCGAGTTCCTCATACTCGCATGTACGCAAGTATTTTTGTCGCGAATGCGAAAACTCTCATATATATGTTTAAGATTTTTGTAATGGCGGATACTCGTAAAATAAAAGTATTTGATTAATTGACGTCTAGACGAGGAAACGTATTCAAGTCGGTACATTCATAGAATATATGTGTCGTCTAGTATTTTTTTCTTAAGATTTATAATCGTCGATTTACGGCGCAGACACATGCCGAGTATGTTTCTCTAATTTCGCGCAAAATTCTTTAATTAAAACAGGAGTATGCAGAAGTTTTAATCTTTTTTTTCAATGTTCTGGTATAATTATTTTAAATTCAAATATTTTATCGCCTTTTCATGTATTTATAAGATATCAGATTATCTGAAACGTCATATTTTATAATTTAATGATGCACGTAATTTTACAAAATAACAGTGAACATAATGAGCGACGAAAAGTTTTACATTCGACTTTGAATTCGTATGAGTTCCAGCAAGAGAGAAAAATATTGTTAAAGCATGTGAATCAATTTGCTCTTCGAGGATATTGTATCTCACAATACGAAATATTGCAAATACTGGTTTTGTCGTTTTAAAGATAGTAATTTTTGAAGGTCCTTTTGTACATCTAGTGGGATATGAAAGGCGTGTTCTATTACGAGTTCCTTAAACTGTTGATGCCAAACAGTAGAGATCCTTAAGTAAGACATTGGATACCATTTAGAGAACTTCTGATTGGTCCGTTATATTTTTCAGAACCTGAACTGCTTAAGATAGAATGAGATAGATGCATAAGATAAAATAAAGTGGATATTTCATTCTATCTTATACATAATCTGTTTCGTTCTATCTTAAGCAGGTCATAAAAAATATGACGGATCAAACGTATAGAGTTCAATCTCTTACTTGAGAATCTATCAAACGCTATTGTCATTAATTGAATGATTTGGCCATGAAATAAGAAAAAAGTACTCATATTATATGTCAAGAAAATAAGAAAAATAGGAGAAAATATACTCATACGCAAAGGAAAAAAAATTTTTTAAATACTAAAATTTCTGCATATCTCTAATAATTGATGCGGTGGTGAATTACTAAGAATACTACAGCTTATTTGATACAACGGCGTTCGTGATTTGCGAATTTTACTCCACGGAAACTCAATCCATTTCCGTCTCCTTTTTCCACAATCATTAAATAGCCTCAGGGGAAGAAGTTTTACGTGAACGCCATCTTATAAATGATTGACATTACGAGTCGCCCCGAGGCGGAAATGTGCGGCTACGAGAATCCACGCATTCGCGGGTGATGTAACGATCGATCCAAAGACCATCTTAAATGATCGGTGAGGGTGTTAACAAAGTTTTTTTTCTTTTTAAGACAAGAAGAACCGCGTTTCGCGCCCCTCCTTTGCTCTGCGAGGAAGATAAAAGAACCGTAAATATCACGTCGATCCCGCGCGAAATGTCACGTTTATGAGAATCCCTCCAGGTATTCTCGCATCAAAGTGAAATTCTAATTTCGCTCCCGCAAAGACGGAGGACGTGTACCGTTTTTGTACTGGCGAAAAATGGACTATCGCGATAATCTTACAATCTCCGGCGGTGTGCACGACTTGAAAAGAACGACTGGGGTGTCGGTTAAAAAGAACGTACGGGTGGATTTCTGTGAAAACTGGAGCGCCGACGAAAGAAATTCTTGCTCAGCTTTCCGTCCTCATTGTGGCTGATCCGCCGCCGCGCCGGTGCGAGAAGTTCTTGCGATAGCAACGCTTCTCTCTCGAATAAATAAATGAACTGCGTCCACGTTCTTGCACCTTGCTTACGTTTTCATACGAGGAAGAGTATACGTATTGGAAGATTTATCGCGAAACCGCGGCGCAAAAACTGGGATTAAAACAGAGTAACGAAGAGTAAAAATTGCACAGCACGGTGATAAACGATGATCTAAGAATTTCACTTAGTGTTTAATAAAGTTAGTTTCCGTGCTGTGTCTTCATTTCAAAACCATCCATTTATACGCGGCGTCTTCAAAAGTTTCAATTAATTAATCATAAACGGAGAGGAGGGACTATCTTCAATTTGTTGCTAAAATTAGCCGGGATTATGAGACACCCTGTATGAGCTTCCGCGCAGATTTATAAGCCGTGAAAGCCGGCGAAAGTCGAGTGCTCTCGGCTATCATTGAGAGTGCTCCGGGCAATAGCGGCTCGGCCACTTCGGTCAATTTAACGTAATCTCGCCGACGATTGAAAGACAGATCGCGGACCAAAGAACGCGAGATCACCGGTGAAGGAGTCATTACGGCGCGAATGAAAGACGTCTTGTATAACGCTCGTTTCGATGTGATATGGCGAATGATCGTCGGTCCATGATCCGTTAAGAGACAGATCGTTTGACAGTCGTGACGCTCGCCCGAAGGCGTGACTATGCCGAGACGATCTCAGATTAAAGATAACTCGTGTATACGAGATCGTTTATAGCCTCCTAATCAATTGCAGAATGTGTGTTGCAGTTACATGACGCAAATGACTTCGGAATGAGAAATGATTAAGCCCGAGAGATATAATAGTCTATCAGTATTAATGAAGAAAGATATAATATTGCATCAATATTAATTGAGAAAGATATAATACTCTATCAATATTAATTAAGAAAGATATAATATTGTATCAATATTAATAATTAATATCATTGATATGAAATATTTCGTGAATGGTTATTTTTTATCTTGCTTTAATGTTTTAATATTTATAAAGTATTAATTCTATATGACGAAATGAATCAATTGGAATAAAAAGACACATAGCTGCGTTTTAAAAAGCTTGTAATTTGTAATCGGTAGTTGTATTATATATTTTTTTCATTCGTGTTTTTTTTACATTAATTAATTCATTTCATTATTCTGTGCATGAAAAGGTATGCAATCAAATTATTTATTGAAAAATAAATATTTCATGAGGTTTCATACTACACTTAAAGCTAAAATAAAATGGAAAATATTTAATAAATTATAAGATTTTTTTATGACTAGCCTAATATTTGTTTGTTTATTTAGAATAAAACTATAATATGTTATTCTATATAATTGAATTTCTTTATGTTGCACATTTTAATGTAAAATAAATTATAATAAATTATAATAACATATTATAGTTTTATTCTAAAATAATTTAAATTGATAACATTTGTATCTCATAAAAAAACTCACACAATAAACAGTGAAATAAAATATAATTAATACAATATTTAAGATCGAAATATATTAAAATAAAAGATATCTGATTAATTATTCGTTCTTTACTCTGTACTTTTGTGAAATATTCATTTCTCGGTGACCTGGAAATATCGAGTGTCATTATTGAGCGTTTCTATTTTTTAGTTTTACATTAATATTACACTTCTTATGTAAGAGAGATAGAATTCTGATCTTTTTTACTTCAATAATTCTGTTTATACTCCTGTTTATAATCCTTTATACTGATGAAATATTTGATTTATTATAACTTTTTTTATATCTTTCACGGTAATTTATTCCTTTCGTCTTTTAGTCTAAACGTTCAAGTGCACATTTATACAACCGTACGCGCGATGCATGAACACATATATTATATGCCCAACTAAATGTAATCTATAATTGGCTGTATCCTCATACATCGAAAATTTCTGCTTGAATTAACAAACATGTCTACATATAACTTTTTAATTTAATTTTTCGAAAACCTGCTTGCTGTGGTATTTTGATTCGCGAATTTCGAGGGACACTGTATATTTATATTTGGACCTCTGTATTTAGATATCAATGAGTGTGTGGTTGATAATGGCGGCTGTACGGAGGTGTGCGAGAACACCGACGGGAGCTTCTTCTGCGCCTGCGACGGAGACGAGAAGGCCCTGTCATCCGACGGGAAATCCTGCGTAGGTACGTGCTCCTTGACAAATCACTTTCCGTGCCTCGTTCATTTCGCTCGAGACATGCTTCCGTAGCGCCGGTATGGTACGATGATCGAACGCGATGGGTGAATGCGGACGGATGAAAGCGATAAGTGAATGTACATACTGGGTGTGCCGCGGTCGTTGCCGCGCTTTCCTTCGCCGAACAATTTCAACGCGACTTCCTCGCGAGAAAACAAAAGTTGCCACTCAACGCCGCTTCTCTTTTGTCGTAAACTTTTTAACGTTTTCAATTACACGTAACTTTGTAAATTTTCGCAACTACGCGTTAACGGGAGAGTACAACCGGCACCCGGTTAGTCGCGGCGCATCCGCAAGGGTAGTATTATGCAAAGCTGTCACGCAGGAGCGACTTCCACTAGGACGCGTCAGTCGCGATAGGTCCTTGCTCTGATACCGCCATTGGCATCTGTAATTCCTGTCTTATGTGCATACATAACGTATTTGATACGTGGAAGCGTCGCGCGGCTGACGTGGCTGACATAATACCGCGGCGATGTGGAGCGTTCCACTTTGAGCGCTCGTACATACGTAGATTACGCTCGGAGCCCGCGGAGCTTTATGAGCCACACGTGAATGCTAGGCTAGCGTTGACGCACGCTATTAGTTCGAGGCAGGTGCACTTAGTGCGCGAGCTACAATCGATATCTGCCCACCAATGAATATCCGCTTAATCGTTTATTTGTTCTCGTGGGATGAAGTAACATCGCGTTCAAAGAAAAGGAAGTATTTTTTCCATTTTATTCGCATTATCAGAAATTGAAGTAATTGATACAATCGGAAGTATAAATTGGATACGAATAATGAAATTTAATGTACTTAATCGTGAAATAATGTCTATCTATATTGGTAAAAGCGTCTTAACCCTTCGACGCCACTCTTAGTGTGGTATACCCAAATTCCCAATTTGAATTATTCTTTTAACATTTCTAGGTTTTTTTTAGGTTTTTTTCCTTTATGTCGTTAATTTAACTAAAAAAATGTGGAGTTAAACAATTTAACTCAAGAAAATGTATTAAGACTCAAATTTCGTTTATTATTTACTAAACGCAACGTCGTTTATTTTGAAACTAGCCACAGAAATGGCTTTATATTTTGACACACATGAAAATTAAAAGAAAATAACAAAATATTATTTAAACAAAGAGTTATCATTACTTTTTTTTATATCTAACAGTGCAAACTACAACTTTTTAATAATATTACATACACATTTGCTTATTATCGTGTTGTATTCTTTGTACTCCTTTATATCTAGTGTTTCAATTTAAAAAATGTATTATATAATATGTTCATTTTACGTGATATATCTTTATACAATACTCAGTATGTATTACACTCGTGACAAAAT
The DNA here is from genome assembly GCF_001594055.1 of Mycetomoellerius zeteki. NCBI lineage: Eukaryota > Metazoa > Arthropoda > Insecta > Hymenoptera > Formicidae > Mycetomoellerius > Mycetomoellerius zeteki. Next base: position 453,166 of record NW_017257296.1, read on the forward strand.
GTACAATGTGGTATTGAAGGATTAAAGCTTTTGTGAAAAAAAAATCTTCGAGTTACAATTTCAGAAGTAACGAGCATTATTCTCTTTCTTGAATCGGTAATTCCTCGTTGGTGATTAGAGCTTTTGCGTCGCATATGGATTATAATCTTGGACTATAATCCATGGACGAAATTATATAATCTTTATCTCGTTCGTTCCAGACATAAATAGTATCGCGTGCCTGCCGTTAAATCCGGTCGATCGCGGCTATTTAATATGCTCCCGGTCAGCCACATCCAAGTTGTGGCGCGACAGGCGAAAAGTACCCAATCGACCTAGCACGAGGTGCTTCCTGAAGTGCCCCCGTGGGTATCAGCTTCGCGGTGAGTACGAGTTGACCTGTCGATCCGACGGCACCTGGGACGGACCGCAGCACGGAAAATGCGTCAGTGAGTATGGAACTTTCTAAAAAAAGACACAGTATGTACAATTTATTGGCGTGGAATAACGATTTTCGTTATACTGTCTTTCTCTCTGCCTCTCGATTTCGTTTAACGCAACCGAGATATTTCTGAGTTCACGGTACTTTAATATTGACAGATAATTAAATTTTCAACGAAGCGATGAGTTCTTAAAAATATTTAAGTTTCATTAAACTTTTCTTTAAAATGGTAAAGTTGTTTTGAAATTGCGATCTGAAGAATTCCTTTTTTCTTCTCAAGACAGCTGGAACTTTGAGAGACGCTCAAGTGGAAGATTTTTAATGACGAATATTCTATTTTAATTATACAGAGTAGAATTTTAATTATACTGGATAGAATTTGACGATTTTCAAAATGAAACGTAAATATACATAAATTTCTAATATAACAATAAATTAATATTTAAATTATATTTTATATTATTATTTTGAAAACCGTCAGGTTTTTTGGCTCAATCTGTATCACTCACACAAAATTTTCAGTATTAGTTTATACACCGGAAGGTATGTCTATCTGTTTCCTTTATCAGAAAAAGAAAGAATCACTAAAACATTTTCGCGTTTTTACGTCCGCTTGAAAAATTGACGCGATATATATCGGCGATGGAATCGCACCGTTCTTTCTCTTGCGACAGGATATAGCAAGCCCCGATTGGAGTGTCCGAAGGATGTCGTAGCCGAGTTACCGCCGGGCAGGGACGAGGCGTTCGTGACCTTCGATCAACCGGCGACCGATCTCGATTGGTTCCGATACGTGCGATCGAAGCCTTCTTGGGGTACGCGACTCGAGGCCAATCTGGAGCCCGGGGTGCACGAGGTCACATTTTTCGCGCGACACCCGGTATCGAAGAAGCAGGCCAGCTGTGTATTACGCATTATCGTCAAAGGTAATTAATTTGCGCGGATGCGTGTTAACGACGTATTACGGCTATAAGCCCAGCTAACGATGATTCTCGTACGAGCGCTCGTGATAATCACAGCACACCCCTCTACAGCAAGCGGAAATGGCAATTATTAATTCGTAATTGCCCAATCGCGATGATCCCCCCCCTGTCTCGACAATGTATACATGTACCTTCCCGTAGTTAATTATCACATCGGAATTTTTGTTTGAGGGAGGCAAAATACGATCTTTGCGGTTTTTCAAACGCCCGCTTGTGCTCAATAATTTATAACGCTTTGAAAAGATAAACTGCAAAAATCACTGCGAACGATTTACCGCCGTGAAACGTTTAAAATCAAACACCAAATATTAAGTTCCCTGAAAACGTGATCATTCACTTAGGGTCAGTTACTCCACGGTAATCCATGATACGCCCCTGCATTAATTAATTCGGATTATAGAGATTGCACTTTGCGGAAGATAGTGGATAAACGTCTCTTGAACCTCGCGAATCTTGATTAATAACAGATGGAGAAGGTAACGCGTAGGTCGGCTAATTCCATCGGAGGAACATATGTTAAATAAACTACAGAGCGCAGAATGGAGAGCCGTACATCATTTAACCGTCGCGAAACTTCGCAGTTTCTCAATGATTAACAGCGCGAGATTGAAATATTCTCTCCCTTGTTCCCGTTTCTTAGCGCACTAGATGATAATTCGGGATTCACGCGCGGCGAGGACGCTCGCTCGATGTAAACACGTTGGTTACGCGAGTTCGCGCGGAAAAGAGGGAAGCAGCGCGCGAGTTGGCAAATTGTTACGTCGCCTCATAAACGAACGTCGTCGTATCAAAAGTTCTCCGCGTCTCGCCCATTAAGACCGGGCGTAGAGATCCGTTAGATGCGTCTTAAGAATATTACGTCCCGTGCACCACCCCCAACCTACCCCCGTCTTCCCCCGACGCATCTTGCCGGGACGTGAGCGAAATACGTGCGGCAGCTCGTTGCACCGCGAGTTAAATCCTTATATGATTCCGCGTAAACTTACTTCTCGTGGCAGAAACTGGTAAATTATTACTGTACTTGTAAAAAAAAACTTGTTACCTTCTTTTAGTTATCACTGCGACGCTATTCGATTTGCGTTTCGAGTCAACACGCGTAGCATAGAGAAATGCAATTTTTATAACGTATATGCAGGATCGGGAAGTTGCTTGTAACGTCGTTATGCTGTTGCAATTATTTTTTTTTCAGTAACAAATAGGGAACGATATTACATTCCCTTGCCTATATACAATTTTATAATTTAAAAGCTTTGCTGATCAAGATTTAAACTGGAACCGAAATGATACATTCATCATCAACGTTTCTTTTAAACCTTGCGATTATATGTAATTGTCAAAATTAAATTTTATTAGAGCAGATACGCATTGTTTTCTGCGTCGAATTCTAGCGTTCATTTTGTTTTTATTATTATATCGTTTATATTTCTTTATTTGTTCCCAACACAGTTACATTATTGGGATAAAAGTAATGAATATAATCGTTACTTTTATTATTATTATTTTATATATGTATAACACATGTCGTTCAATACATTTGTTACAACAACATTTAGTGACGCAACTCAAAATACATGTTCTAAAAAATGAGTTTGAATGTTTGGAACAGGGTTGGCAGAGACTAATGATTTTTTTTATTAAGAATAAAACATTATGTTTCTTCTTAAATATGTTTTTAATTCTTCAAATATGCTTTAAACAGTATAAACATTATAAAAGAACATGTTTAAAATATATTAAAAATAACAATTAAGCATGTTTTAAACTGTTTATATTTTAATATAAAACATGTTTAAAACATGTTTTTACCAACCCTGCTTTGGAATCATTAAAATTTTGTAACATTAATCTTAAAATATATGCAATTCTGATATAATGATTGTTCAGGAATAAGAGTACGTTCTTCTTTTTTCCTTTATATTTCCGTTTTTTTTTGCAGCCAACTAAAAAGTAATAATTTCTAAATTATGTTCTTGTAGCAAATGAACGATATGTATAATACATGGAAGTGCATAAACGAGTTGTTTCCACTATATTGCGATTAATAAACTAAACCATTATAGATCTATTGTTAAACTGTCAATTAGCGATATGTACTATAGACAGTTGCATGTCAAAAAACAAGGTCATCAAAATTTAGTGAAAGAGTAATAAAAACTGTAGCCATTTGTTAGTTTCTGAGTAACGGTAACAAGTTATTTTTTTAAATCAATAACAAGTAACTTTTATAATAACGAGTAACTTTTCAAATTAGAAAAAAAGAAGATAACAGTAACGAGTTATTTTTAGAAACTTTTTAGTAACTTTTCCAATTCTGCATATACGTCCGAAGTATCTTTAGAATTTGGAGCGCATAAATTTGTTAGTAAAAATGGTGGAAACAATCCGAAATCCTCGGGTGTTTACCTCTTCGAGTGAGCCCTTTCGGACGATTTAACACGCTGCATTCCGGACGCGTTCGATGCAAAGCTGCAGGTTTCGTTTAACCGAGCGGCATTCGAGGATTGCATTCGGGGCTCCGCAAATCTTATAGAAGTACAACGCTCTCATTTGTGTGCCTAAAAGTAAGTTGACGAAACTAATTTAATGCAAAACTCCGAAGCTTCATCACTGACACTCGAGCCAGCGAGTTTTCTTAGGGAGGACGCTGGCCTGATTCCGCGGATAAGTCCGCGCGCGCAACTCGCCTCACTATTTTTTTCTCACGAGCGGTAACGAGCGAGGGACTTGGCGCATGAATAAGCTTTTCTAGACCAACGAATGTACGATGCAAAAGAAAAAATATCAAATTATGCTCCCTTTCTCACGAGAGCATAATTCCCTCCTCCCCCTCCCCCCTCCTCCATTTGTTTCCCTCTCGTCCGGATGAAAAATATATTTACCGGGAAGGACACACGCGCGGCAGCAGGAAAACTTGAATTAAGCTTATGTCCCACACCTTCCCCTCTAGTTTTATAACTCCAACGTCACTTTACGCGCGACGAGCGATAAATGAACCTCGCTCTTCACGCAGACCTCTCCTATTTTGTTGTACTTTTTGCGCCCGCGAATGCGCCAAGTCACCGATTCATCATTCCACGACGATGCGGAAATCGAACTTTCTGACATAACAACGTCCATTCGATTCGCTCTTGCTAGGGGTAATTTTCTCACGGCCTGTAATTTCCTCGACGCGAGCGGTAAAATGAGCAACAGAAAATCCTTCTGTTACTTCATTTTAGTAATCTTCATGATGCAAGTAGACTTGGTGTGTTTTGCACATATTTTTTGCTACAGCCAATGAAAACTTGGTCTCTTATTCGTCTATTTTTCGGCGGTATTATAACAATTTTAGAGTCTGATAATTAAATTGCAAAATGTTACCCTTAGTTCTATTTTTAAATTTTAAAATTTATAAAGGAGAAGATCCCCGATACCGATATACCACTTTGTTTTTAGACAATATTTCTTAAACAAAAGGTAAAAATACAACTTTAAAAACATGAATACAAACTATGAAAAGTGTCTTCTATCAGATAGTACAAGCAGTTTTTATAATACTGTTTGCAATTTTGTAATAATTAAGTTTTTCGTAAGTTATGCAAAAATGAGCGTCTGACAAAATGAGCTCCAAAACTGACATAGTAGGCAATAATGCCAACACATTCTTATTCTATAAATAAAGATATATCCTATTCTGTAAAGAAAACTAATTTATGAAACTATAAACATTTAAAATGACATAATATTATCAATAATACAGTCACTATTATTTTAATTACGCAATTTGCAAAAGAACACCGTAAGAATTTTCTTCTCGGATTCATAGAATTTGTTTTTGGCTGATTTGGTATAGAAATAAGCCACAAATATATGAACTATGAGTTTGTACTTCTTTAATTAGCTAAACAGATCACGTTTTTATTAGTATTAATAAGGTGCAAAGGTTAGTTTCTAAGAAATTAGAGGATGTCGCTTTAAGAGACCTACGTCAGTCATCGGTGATCTTCCTCTATCTTTTTTCATTGATATTATATTATTTACGTGGGCCGTTTTTTAATCATATTTTTCTTTACTCCTCATCTTTGGGAAATGAAAAAAATCTTATTGATTTATATTTCATTCTCTGATCACTGCAACTTTTTCAATGTTCCACACAACACGTCGGCATAGTATTTCACTTATTGTCTAAAAGTGAAAATCGTTGTATTATTTTGAAAAACAATAAACATTCGCTGATGGTTACACCAGTTATAAATGTAGTTGAAAAATCACTGATTCACTTTGAGAGAGAGTACAATTACATCTCTCACAGTTATTTCACAGTTTATAGCATTTCAGAATTTGCATCAAGTACTATCCTATGACAAGTACGCGCGTCTATGATTTATTGTTGCAAAATACTGAAATTAAGGTCAGCGCGTTGCTATGTAAACTCGTTTTAATTACGAGTATTTTATAGCTGATCCCGAACTTTTAGGTGGCGAGGCCCCGAAAGTCAACAATTGTCCGAGGGATATCGAGGTCGTCGGCAGGAACGGAACGGCGATCACGTGGACGGAACCGACTTTCACGGATAACGTGAAAGTGACGCGGATCAGCAATAACGAGGTAATTAAGTATCGGAATTTCCTGTGAAATTTGTATTAATTCTGCATCCGTCGCGAAAACCTGAGTAATGAGTTCGTTTCGGGTGAGGCTGCAGTATTCTAGCTGTATCCTAATTACGGATGAATAATTGTAATTGACATTCCGATATACACGTTCTATATAAACCGATGTTCTACATAATTATTCAATAATATCAATGTTATTTGATCCGGTTGATTTCCATCTCGGATATTCGACATGTAGCACGCATCATAAACAAAAATTGGTTGATATCTCGATAATCGATGTTTATGCATCATAAAAAAAGGTTGTCGTTTTAATATGTGCATTTGATGTACTCGTATCAGTGCAGCGATACACACGTTGCGAGGACTCAATAATCGCTCGAATTGGGCGGAACGCGATTTTCAGCGAATCGTTAATATTTTGCAAGCGTGAAAATGCCCATTATGTGATATTATCCGATGTAACATATCGAGATTGCCATTTTATAAAACGAGCGAAAATCCGCTGGCAGAGATACGGATGCGATAAATTAAGTTCTACAAATGAATGATCACGGATGCTTTTCTAATAATGTGAGAACGCGCGCATTACTGCCGTTACAATTTCCTTTACAGAATTGTGATAATCGCGGCACACCAAATGACTTGATTAATTAACGGTGATATCTAAAATTAACGCGCGATATCGGAATGTGTGTACTGTATCGCTGGCTTTAATTAGCTTGTTTGTCGACGCGCGTCAATTATTACGGTACCGAATTGTACCGTAGCTTCGCGTCACTCGTCCCAAAACCACGCGCTTTTTGATGAATAATGCAAATTTTTCGTGCGGCGAGATACGGCTGAGCAAAAGCCCGATTTCTCGGTACGAAAGCCGCGAGCGTAAAATTAGTTACGCGTAATTTTCCACTGTAAAAGAGAAAGAGAAAGAGAAAGAGAGGACGAGGATTTTGGAGAATAAATCCGCTCAGGAAGTGAAATTCCCACGTTTGGCTCGTGCCAAAAATTCTCGTGCGAGTTCAACCCCCGGAAGAGTTGATATTCACTTCCCGGAAGTCGGCGGCGAATTTCGCACAGCAGATCTCCCTCTTCCCCACCCCTTATCGCCGCGCGCCACCGCGATTTGTCGTTGGCGACGATATTTTTCCGTCTTACCTTGCCGCAGAGTCCGGGCCGTCGCTTCGACATCGGCGGTCACAGGATCGAGTACGAGGCGAGCGACGACGCCGGTTGGTCAAGCAAGTGCGTCTTCGTCGTGGTCCTTCGTCAGGGATAAACGGCCGGAGAGGTGCGACGGGGAAGAATCAGGGACGCGAGAGCGAGAGGAAGGAGGAAGAGAGAAGAGAGAGAGAGAGAGAGAGAAACGAACGGAGTGAAGAGGAAAGAAGCAGCGCGGAAGAATAACGATAAGGTAATATAAATGGAAATGTTACGCGAATCGGTTATACACAGACGTTCCTTATGTAGGCCCCGTAATGGATTCCGTTTTGTCCAGCAGGTTACACGCGGGAAAAGTGAGAAACAGAAACGGATATCCTTTCGCATGTACTGGCGCACCCCTTTCTCAGCCCTCTTCCCCCTCGCGTACTCGCGACACCCGGGCGTAATGAAGTTTTAAGACAGGGATGGAAGTACGTAACGATTAGCCGCTAGATTTATGCGATCGAACTCCCGTCGACTGCCACTTTTGATAGAATAATGTAATGATAGTTCGTATAGTGTTGTACGAGGCATTTCATTGTAAGAAGCGAAGATCATTGTCTTGCGCAGTTGGGGGAAGGAGGTGGGATTTTATTCAGATAGAAATGCGAAAGCCTCGATGGCTCGTATTAAAGTTTTTATAACCGAATTCGGCCACGAGTGATTTTGTCAAAATCCTACACGGAGAGAATTTTTTCTTAGAATTTACCCTGAAAATATGGTAATCCTGGGACGACACTGTATTTAGAAAAATTTTATGTAAATTTCTTTCATTCATTAATAAAACTACAATAAAATATGTATAATAAAATATATAAGTTTGATTAACTTTACTGAAGTGTATGGTAAAAATCTTTAAAATATTTTCCTCTATAATTTATATCACGTTTATTATTTGTGAGTATATTTTCATGTCCTACAAACTATGTCACTATATATTTTAATTGAAATAATCAGGAGTACAATTAGTGCTATCCGAACACGCTAAGTTTTTTCTTCACTATAATCCATTGACAATTTTATATTAATATATTGACAATTTTAGTCACTTTCGGTCTATCTTATGTGTCTTGCGTAATGAAATACTTAGCTAATTACATTTATTTCATATCCGTTTTTTATTAAGAAGAATGTATACAATATCTTTTTTATGCACTTGGCGTATATTTTTTCTTTTTTAAAAAGGTTTTTTTTAGGTTGATTGTACCACAACTAACATATTTTCAGGATAAACTTTAAGAGATAATTCTGTCCGTGTACGAGAGAAAAGGTATATACACTTCTTCTCCCTGCATATATATTGTCTCACTTTAATTATACTATCTCCAATTGACGATCAATGTAATTTGTGATATTAGGTCTCTTCTTTATTAATGAACTCTATGAATTGATGTACAAACTTATACTTGTTTCACTTCAACTTACTGCACTATATACACCAGTATACTTCAGAGAGTTCTCTAATAAAGAACAGGCCTATAATTTCCAGTTCCAATTTATAATTGTATTTGGAGTCCGACAAACCAAATCGACGCACAGTTTATAGAATTGAAAAATATATTTGCAAATGTGCACATGAATATTATCAACATCGAAATCCGCTTTGACTGAAAATAGGAATCTTTCTCTTATTTGGTTTCTATTATCTCATTCTATAACTTTAATTAAGCTTATAGAGTGAGACAGTATAAATTAGAGTGAGATAGTATATAACATATACAGGGAGACAGTATATACATATATCTTTCTCTTTCACAGAATTTTGCCAAAATCGCTCATGACCAGGCTTTGTTATAGGATCTCTAGCTCGTATAAAATTCGCGTCATATCGCTCGTGTAAAATTCCTGTAAAATTTTCGCGTGAAGCTAAGCCTCCAATTTTGTTGATCAACGGCTATCGCGGATCCTGCCTTCTCCCCCCCTAATCACCATGTTGATGCAATTTTTTTATTGCGATCACGGGGAAGACGGTGCCAGCTACCAGCTACATAATACGTTAATAACCGCATTACGCGGGGCGAAACTCGCGTTATCGATTCCTGCCGTACGTTGAACAGAAATTAACGGGCGCCGATTACGACACCGTGCGAGCTCCCGATAAACTTCCGTGTGACATAACGTTCCTCGCGAATATATTCCGTAGCAATTAACGCGGCTGTCTCGCGTACGAGGCAAACCTGCCACCCGATTTCTTGCCCGCGACAAGATTCCCGCCGAATATATGCATTCCACTGACAAGACCAGATAATGGAAGATCAACGCGCATTGCCGTCAAAATCACACGCGTACGCTGATGTTCGCCGTGCGAACTGACGCGGAATATAGCCATGTTAAGTCGCAGAAATCATCATGATTTAGGGCTGATATTTAGGAATTATACCGATAGAGAGAAAAGTATAAATAGAAAAAAGAAAGAGAGAGAGAGAAACGCAAATGTTAATTATCGCTTCATCAGCGTTTGATTTCGCAATTACGAAATTTTAAAATGTCTTACACAATACGAATATCAAGACGCAATAAAACAAGTGTGGTATATAATACTGTTTACACGGAAAGAACAGTTTTGCTAAAGCACCTAAAAATTTAACTAGATACAAATCTGAAAACAATTTTGTTGGATTATCAAAATAATTACGTAGCCGATGTTCAAGCTGGTTGGAACTTGCAGCATTGCTCGTCACGCTTGAGTGTCGTACATTATTTTGGTAACCCAACAAAATTAGTTTCATCTGTACCCAACTAAATTTTTAGATACTTCAGTAAAACCATGTACATTTCGTTATACAACTTGCAAAACCGTGTATATTTTATACAACTTTAATATTATGGAGCTTTAATACTTGTTAACGTTTCGCAATGCGTTTCGCTGAGTGAAATAACTATAATTTTTAATTTTGATATTGTTTTTTTGCAGTACAATTAGTTAATCACGTACACTTTTTCAAATGATTTTATTATCATTACGAGAATATTCACAAATTTCGGTTATATGGCAAAAATTATTGATTATTAGGAAATTATCGTTTTTCCTTCTTTTTTTCTCCTCTTCAACCTTGCTATATATTAAATGATGAATAATAAATTCTCGAGGTACGAGAAATGAAAAGTGTAATTCCACAGTTGCGAAGTACAGTTGCGAAAGGTCTGTTTACAGAGTTGGCGTGTCGAATAATTAACTGCAGTCTAATTACAACGTTCTGTCACAAGCAAAACGCGTATTTGTAAGCAACAGAAATTCTGCCTTCTTAAAGCTTCCCAATTACGAAGCCGTCGTTCTCTTCTTGTCGTAAACGATTATCAGTTACCATTTACTCTCGAGATCGACACGAGAGCCTGTGTGCTTGTATGCGCTCTCATTAATACGCACTCGCGTGAAACCAACAATTGTTCACGTTTGCGTCATTGATCACTTAATAGCGCTCGTTATGTAAGCTGGTAGCGATCGGCGTGTTTAATAATCACGGCGCCCGATACGGTTCACTAAACGACGAAATATCGTGGTAGTATAACGCAAAGGACGAGGGAGAAGACTACCGTAAAATGAGCTCAGATCGCATATACGGGTGTAACTTTGCGTCGTACTATACATATTGTACGATCGCATTTAACAAAAGGAAATACGTAGCGTTTTAAAGAAGAATATTCTCCTTTTAAATTGATTTCTCGTAAAATTCAAATAAATTCGAAATTTCATATACATAATCTTTTTTAAAAGTAAAAAAAATGGCTTGAAATTATAAACACAATCAAAATAAAACATACAGCCACAACGTCAGGTAAATTTTGCGAAAGTCAGTTTATTAAATTACAATAAAATATGATTTTAAACGTTTCGGTCACTATTTTTGACCATTCGGTCACCATCCTCAGTAATTACATACCTAAGAGAAAATTCATAATTAAAAAGATGTTTCGCGAAATAGTCTTCAAATTTACAACTAAATTTGTTACAAAGGTATAAATTATTTGAATCGCATTTAATAAAATATGTCTCGCTATATAGTCTTCAAAATTTTTAATTTTAGTCGTCCTGATTAATACCGATATTCCAGAATTATTTTAAGAAGATCTTTTATTCTTGGAACGTTGTGTGCAAAATATAGAACTTCTAAATGCTACATTAGCTGCACCAACAATAATTGTGTAAATCACCGATTTATCACCGATTATTGTTGGTGTTAATATAGCACATTTGAAAGTTGTATATTTTGCACACAACGTTCCGAGAATAAAAGATCTTCTTAAAATAATTCTGGAATATCAAGACAATTAAAATTAAAAATCCTTTTAAGACTATATAGCGAGACATATTTTATTAAATACGATTTAAACCATTTACATCTTTGTAACAAATTTAGTTGTAAATTTGAAGACTATTTCACGAAACATCTTTTTAAATTGTGAATTTTCTCTTAGGTAAGTAATTACTCAGGATGGTCAAAAATAGTGACCGAACGTCTAAAATCATATTTTATTGTAATTTAATAAACTGACTTTCGCAAAATTTACCTGGCGTTATGGCTGTAAGCTCTCTTTTGATATTGTGTTTATAATCTTTTTTTTATGTAGAATTATATATATAAAACTTAAACATTCCGGTCCAAAATTATCCCCGCCAGAGTGCGATCCAACCTCATGTCCACGGTAGTGCAAAAAGATAGATAGATATTTCGTTTACTATTTATTAATATTCCTCTACCGTCATTCGCATATCATTGTTACGATAACGATCGATTGTCATCGTACGTATATTAATATAGATGTATAAAATTTATGTATTAAATATACGTGTATACATATACATGTACGTATGTATATTACAAAAAAATCGCCAGGCAATCTGCGCGAACCGTCGCGGTTCGGCGCGGCCACAGGTACGCATTATTATTGTTATTGCATAACAAATGCATCGTTATACGATTTTATTGATGTCGCTTATTAAAACAATTGCGTGCATGCCGTGTCGCGTCGGTTCGTGCGGACTCTCTTATTTTATATTTATCTACTCTTAAATGGTATTATTGACGATGGCAGATTTATTTCGTCGCTGATCTACTTCGCTGTGCGGAAATAATCTATGCTGCGATGTCACTGACCGAGGCACGAGTGAAGTGTCAGAAAGGACGCATTGATTATATGGAAAATTAGATTCCGGTGAAATGACTCAGACAACACGCATGTTCGAAATGAGACATAAGACATCTTAAAACGTTTAAAAGACTTCTTGAAGACATCTTACAATTACATATAATTATAATTTATCCAGGTCCACAACCTTGTTTTAAGAGGCCGTAAGTCGCAAAGCCGCAAAAAAATGACCAATCACAGTCGAATATGAGAAAAATGACTGTGATTGGTCAATTTCTTACGGCTTTACAGCCTACTTCTTAAAGCAAGGTTGTGGACTTAGACTTACGTCCCGATTTTGGACTTTCTGTTGATTAGGCAGTTACCTTTTACATGTAATGAAGCTTATAATGTGATGAACAAAAGATGTCATAGACACAAATAATGCATAGTTTTTGAGCTATGGTGTAGCAAAGGTGCAACCTAACACATGCCCAAAATGGAGACATGAGATATCTGAAAGACATCTTAGACATCTTTAAGATACGATATTTTAAAGATGTCTTACGTCCCAATTTTGAATATAGTGCTGTCTGGAAAGTTTTACATTTTTTATACACAATAGTTCGGAAACTATTCATTGAGCCTTGACGTATTTCTTGTTCACCATATTATAGAAGCTATAATATATGTGAAAATTAATTAATTTCACATCAGAACCCAATTTTCCATATAATTAATGCACAGTCCTTTCGGAAATGTGATTTCGCGAACGTATATTAAAATAGATTCATACATCCTTTATTTAAAAAACGCTAATTATATTAAAATAGATTCATACGTCCTTTATTTAAAAATTGTGCAAAGAAAGTATCAAAAAATGGATATTACAGAAAAATACGCCGCTTACGAAACGAAAATACCAGTACCGCGAGTTACAAAGTACCGTATTACATTATTTTCTTTTAGGCTACGTTTTCCAAAGTTAATTACAGCAATCGATCTTCATACTGATTGTGGGTACGCGCAGGAGCTCGCAGGTGCCGATTTACACGACAGCCTTTCCTCGGGGAGACTGGCGGAGTTAACTTACGTTCGCCTATTACATGTCGTTCACGAGCCCTTACGTGCAGCATTCATGCCGAGGTGGCAATATTCTAGTCTCGACGCGGCCCGCGCCGTAATGAGTCGGTAGCGAAACTACGTGATCGGTCCTCGTGGCGCGTTGCCGATATTGCCGCTGCTGCAGCTGCTGCTCCCATTCCTGCCGGAGGGGGTGGTATTGTTGTCGGCCTGGATGTCGATCTGAGAACACACGTTTCTCTATTATCGAGTCTCGTCGACGTGTGCAATATAAGCGTACCCGGAAATATTATTTTGAAGCCAAAGGAATGGCCTCTTTTATCTTCACGATAAATATTTTTAATGTTTCTTTATCTTTAGAGAATGGGGATCTATTTTTCAAATCTTATCTACAGCTTTTCCTTAAGTAAGATTTCATGTAATTCATTATTTCATTGTATTTCTTATCTCAAAATATGACTCTGTCAGTTACTGTAATAACTTTCTCATTCTGTAAAAGTTAGATATTGTCTAATATACAAGAAGAGTACTAGATAAAGAAAACTGACAAAACACTTTAATTTCTTCTAGATAAAATTTCGAGTAAATTTAACATTTAATGTTCCTAATTCATACTTAAATAGTCCTATGAATATAATTTTACCGCTTCTACAGCCTTAATCCTTAAATGCCACACTATGGGAACAGTTAAATACTAGATAGCCATATTCAACCCAATTCGATTGCTTATAACTTTCATATAAAAATGAACTTATAGCTTTTAAAAGAGTTTTTTTTTCAATCGAAATGCCAGAATTGTTAAAAACGATAATAACGATATTAGAATTAATGTACATATTTACACTAATTAAAAAAGCAATTGAAAAAATACTGAAAAAGCATCGGAAAAAGAAAACCGAGTATGTCGTATCAAAAAGACGCGTTTAAGGTTTAATTAATATATAATTTCGCGAGATGGGGACAAAGGACTTTCGCCTAATAATAATGATTTTTTAAGTCATCGTAATCATGCAACGTGAATTTTCGAGGTGCATCAAAAGCTTCGATTACGATAGCTGTAATTTATAGTTACTGAATCGCCTTAACTGACGTTGGCTTTTAAGTAAAAAGGGTCAGATAAGTCAATGTCGTAAGCCAAGCTGTCGAAATGCAGATGCAATGGAGTCGTTACGAAAAAGCGAATGGGAAAGTGGAGAGAGGGCGAAGGAGAGTAAAAGTGGCAGACAAAAACTTTCCAAGTACCGGGTATACAGTCGTTAATCATATGAAGTCAATCTACGTCAGATTACCAAGATTGATTAGATACACTGAAAGCCTGATGCATCAAAGGGTATGGAAGGGGATTAAAGTATATTACGTCGATGTTCTATGTTACTTCGGCGCTTTTGACAACGTTGTAACGGTGGCTCCCAATATCAGATTCTATGAATAAAACAGGTGTAGAGCTTCGTGTTGACGCACAACAACCTCGTACAAATAAGAATTCGATAAACAAATTTAAAGATAGAATTACAGAAATTGTGGTAAACTAATCTACTCTCTAATTCCATTTTCTCATCATCGCCATTATTGTTATTACTATCATTGTAATTACGAAAGTAACAGAAGACATACAGAAGTCAAAGACAATCCCGTTTCATCTTTGGTGGTCGTCGTCAGCCTGGAAACCGCTTTCAGCCCGCGCATTGTCATTGTGTCCCGTTTTTCTCTTTATGTCTTATTAGCAAGCAGTGGCGCTAACACGCCTAAGAGATTGCGCTGCAAACCATGGCGTATGTAAATCATGCTGGCAACACCAGGCGGAGAGAGAGAGAGAGAGGGGGGGAGAGACGTCTGTTCGAGCTGTTCATTAACTACTTCGTAGTGCGCCAACAGCACTTAGCCGTCGGTCTATTGTTACGATGCGGATGTTAGCCCTCGTTGTAAGTTACACCAGTGAATGACCACCGAATGTACAATATATTTATTAGTGCTGCAGTTGCGTAACAGTGTTACGTGAAGTAATATATTATTATATTATATTCTTTTTAAGAAAATAAAAATATGTGAGAATATCAATTGTTGCTGTCATGAAATTATAAATCATATTTAGTAAGCCAAAATAAAAATTGTGATCCCGAATGTATTAATTCTGTGTTGGTTTTCAATTTTATTATATTATTCTTTAATTTATTATATATCATTCTTTTTGAGAAGAAAATTAAAGGTGTAAAATGTCAGTTTACCATCATAAAATTATAAATTATATTTATAATAAATACGATATTTATTAATGCTGCATTTGCATAATAGTATTGCATAAAATAACATACTATTACATTATTCCTCTTAAAAGGAAAGAAAAATATATATGAGGATATCAGTTGTTGTCACGAAATTACAAATCATATTTAGTGAGTTAAAATACAAATTGTGATCGTGAATATATTCATTCTTTGTCGATTTCCAATTTTATTATTTATCAATTTATTATATTATATTCTTTTATAAAAGAAAATAAAAAATGTAAAATATTAAGTTAACCATCATGTTAACTGAAATTATAAATCGTATTTATAGTAAATGCGATATTTAGTAAAAATACTTATTTAGCAAAAATATCATAAATCAGATGTCGTGAATGCATTAATTTCTTTGCTAAGTTTCAATTTTTGCCGGATTTTTAGCAAGTTTTGTCGCGGCTGCAAAATCGTGTTATTTTCAATCGTATTTAACGTTTGTTATTATGGTATACATGCAATTTGACGATAATAATAACGCCAGCAGAAATATAAACGTCGATCGCGATTTTATCTGTTTGCCAATTATTTCGCGAGGCGCTTTGTTTTAACTCCCACCGTTTCGATTTAAACGAGTTTACATTTGAAAATTCGTTACGCCCGGTTTAGCGTGCAACGAACCATAACTGTGAATCGTTTTGTAACAAAGACTAATTACATTAAAACATGATGTAAATATTAACGTTGGTATCAACAAGATATGTATTTTCATGCAACGCTTTCCATACTGGGGTACGATAGTTTGCACAACAACTCGGGATTTCTTTCGATTCTATCCAGCACGGTTTGCAACTCCTGTATCTCCTCGGATGACAGCGGTGTTCTCTGCTCCGACAGGATGGATATGGCGTCGGAGAGGCTCAGGGACGCCAGAGCGACGCCGTCTTTATCGCCGTGATTCCGGAGGCCCTGTTTCAGCATCTTAATATATCTCTTGAGAGCGGAATTCATCGCGAGTCCTATTTTCGAATCGTGTCGCGGAAGTTGCAATTCCTCATCGGCACCGCGCCCCGTGACATCATCCTGCCGCGTCTCTTTCGCCTCCACTTTGGCGTTACCGCACTCGCGCGGGGCGAGAGATGACGCCTCCGCGGACGGAGATTCATCGTATCTCATTTCGTCGACCGTGCCGTTTGATCGAGTATTCAATTTCATGCCGTTTAATCCGCTTTTCGTCTCGGAATTTGCATCCCGCAGTACCGGATGCGAAGCCGCAACGGGTCCGTGCAGGTTCTCGGAAAGATTGTTCACGCTGGCGGGTCTCGTTCGTAGATTTCGTATAATTTTCGGCAGTCTCGATCGAGCGATGTCGTTGGTGCTGTTAGATTTTACGCCGTTTTCCGTTTTCGCGCTTCTGGCTTCAATCTCGTCGCTTCTCCGGGCTATTCCTGTATTCTCCCGCGAATCGATCCGGGACGTAAGCCCCGCGAATTTCTCGCTGTCGGGGATCGCGGATTTATCGGTATCGTCGCCCGGGTTTAACACTTCGGCGGATAATTCAATCTGCGGGCTTAGCGACACGCCTTTCGAGGGATTCTCCGCGCTTCTTAACCGTCGCCTTCCTTCACCGCGATTTAATTTCGTCCGGTTCTCCCGTCTATCTTCCACGGATGGCGACTCGGGCTCGAGTCTTAGCGCATTATTCCTGGATACCGGCCTTTCTCTCGCAGCGTCGGTGCCGGATCGGCTCGTTATTAATTCTGGTTCCTTTGTCGCCCAAGTTTCGCTTTCAGTTACAGGTGCATTAGCGAAGAAAGCGGTTGGGGACGAGCGCTTCCTCGGGCGACTCAGCGTCCGTGTTGCAGACGACAAAAACGACAAAGAGGCATTGTCGGGCATTGTCAAGATCGCCGTTCTGCTGGCGGACATTTTTTCCCCCGGAGGCGAATCGATAGTCTTCAAAGTTCGTTCCTCTTCATTATCTTTCACCATGACGCTTCCGACATCCTTTGATTTACTCCGCTGCCTACGCGGCCGTGTCGTGAAATTCTCTCCGCGCTGTTGCTCGGTCATCATCCCGGTAAATTCTCTTTCCCGTGACGCAACGAAACTCGCCGCTTTTCTGGACAACGCCGGATTACGGTTCGTCGATGTTGTCGAGGATTCCTTCGAACGTCCTCGAGCCGAAACTGTCAATTTCTGTCCCGGTAGACCGCTTCCGCGCGCCGACATCGGTCTCGCAACCCTCGCGGCGGAAATCTCCGTAATATTTCCTCCGTATTTCCTGTTGAAGGAGGTCCTTCGGTTCCCCGACATCCAAGGGGGACGCGACGACACACGGTTCCTGGGACTGATCGATGACTCGCGCGAGCGACATGACATTTCGTCCTCCAGGCGTTGGCTGGATTCGCTGCGGATGCTGGCAATCTCGCTGGAGCTCACCGAAATAAAATTTGACCTCCCTCCCGCCACCCTTTCCGCGCGACGTTTGCTCGACAATGGGAACACGGCGAATGGGTAATCTTCCAATTTTTTCTTGGATTCGCGTGAACGACCCGCGCTCGTCCTCGGTCTCGGTGATCCCGTAGCTTCCCGTCTTTTCAGCGATGTAGCAACGCGTGATAACGTGAAGATCTTCGAAGTATTTCCAGCGCTCGCTGGTCGATCGTTTCTCGTCCAAGTTCCCTTTCTGCTTCTAGAACCGGCGAATTGCGGACAGTCATCTTCCGCGTCGTGTCCAAGTGTCGCTTTATCGGCACATTTACGAGCTCGCGTCGGAATCGACCCTCTCAAAATCGGCTCTCCCGATTTTGAATCTCGATTGCTCGTCGCGATCTCAGAAACGTCATCCAGTGACGCTCGAATGCACGGATTCCCATTATCGTCTATGCTGGGCAGTTTCGAAAGATTGCTGTCGACGTTTTCTGGAAGATGATTTCTGCTGTTTTCGCGATCGATACCATTGTCAGAAATCGTTTCCGTTTCCTTCTCGCTGGTCCGCGGTCTTCTCATGCCTCTCGACAAGAAATGGTCCAGCGGATGAAGACGCTCGACGTTCTTCCGACTCGTTGCATCGGCGACGTCGTAATACTCCTCCACAAAATCGAAAAGACTGTGATCGTATCGATCGTTCAATCGTATGCCAATTACCGAGTCGGCCGAGTTCAGATGCAGCGAATTCAAGACGACGTCGCCCGGCGGCTGGAAGTCGTCGTACTGCTTTCTCAGGGTAGCTTCGATCAGTTTGTAACGATAGGCTTTGTAATCGAGGTTCGATATGTCAATTATCGGATGTCGTGAGTCCACGAAGGACGAAGGACGATCCGAGGATGAACTTATCCGTATTTTTGATCCGCTATCTCCGATCTTCCGGTCGACTCGAATCCCACGTCGACTAGAACTCTTCGAGGTACCGCTGTTGCTTTGTAGAGTCGGCGTGGAATTGATCCTGCGGGCGGATTCCGGATGCAAGTTGGAACTCGATGTGGAGTCGGCCAATTTGATTGTAGCCGGATAATGCATCAATAACGATCGATTGAAACGATCGTAGCGACGGCGATACCTTCGTGGGGTCTTCGTCAGGCCTCTCAACGGCTTGTCCTGCACGTAACGTAATATTCAATTTCATCGGGAAAATGTAAGAAGCCACCGCGGCATTCCGTTATACTCGACGTTAAATTTCCCCTTTAAAAAGAGAGAGGAAATTTTTCGACAAAACTACTTTAATCTCGCTCCGAATCTTTTTCGCAATTATGTTACGCTTCTATAAGGGTGAGGTCCTTTCCTCCTTATAGAGGGAAAAATATTCTCACTTCTATTCTGACTTCATAATGCAGTGCTCAGTTGTAGTTGTACATTATCGCCTTCAATGGATTCGATATAGCGGTATCGCGGTGCGCGCGCTTTTGCCATTGTGTTATAAACGCGAATGTTATATCACGGTTACGCCGAAAGAAATTGGAAAATTTACAGTCCAGCGCGGTGCTTCCGCTCGAACACCGCGGAAACGTTATCGATGCGCACCCGCGTTTTAAAGCCGCGGTTCCCGAACGCGAGTTTTCGAGATAACGCATCGACGGCGCCGTTACGTCATATGAATAAAAGCCGGAGCGTCGTCCCTTGGCTCTTGTTTATCGAAGGAAATGCGCCGGACGAATAAAATAAAGATAAAAAAAGAGGAGGGGGGGTGAATAAAAACGTTACACCGTTCGTTCCTATTTCAAGCGGCGCAAATCCCGATAAGAGGTACTCGCGTAACGTTTTCACGCCCGACTATCCTATACCGAGGTAAGGGGCGAGACAATTTATCGGGGCACGTACAAGGAGGAAGTAAACGCGCACGATCAACGGCGTCGCTAACAAGATCGTCAGGGCTAAAGCGAAGGCGCTCTCAGCCAGGAAGGGTGGTGTCGATCGTAAGGTTAAGACGAGTTTTCCCGGCACCAACACGTCGAACATCCCGATCGCTTGTTTCCCCCGACACCCGTCGTAATTGCAAATCGCCCCTCGTCGTCTTTCGCACGTTTCACTTTAGACCGCCGATCGCAGGGCTGCGGATTCTCTCGACCGGTCGATGCCTTCGAGAAGTTGACTGCCATCAACGGTGTCTTCTATAATGGAGTACTATCGTCGATAGTCGATATCTCCGGTCTCGAAAGCTTCGCTATCTTCTTTTTTTTTTCCTTTTTTACCCTCTCGATTTCTTTCTCCCTCTCACAGCCTCATTCGCCTCGGGTCGATTTCATTTCAAATTAGCTCAATTATTGATTGCGGTATACGCTGCGGTTTACGTTTCGACCACATTTTATTGTTTATATGTATCATCTCACGTATTACTTTATTTACGTGTAAATAATGATGGTTATTTTAAATACATCACACGTATCCGTAGCACGTATATTTTCTTCTAAAATAAAACATTTATTTCTTGTTCATTTAGTCAATATTATAAATGTTAAATTTTAAGATAGATTTTCATTTATATATAATTTTATATGTCAAGCATTTTGATACATATGGGGATTAGTATATTTTACACGAAGTTTTAAACGGAACGGAATCCTATCTTGAAATTTCTGACGAGAATTATGGATCATAAATTGGATTTTCAAGATTATCGCAAGATTTTGGCATCAGGATATTTAAATTATTTAAAAAGTTAATATTTGATTGCATCAATGATTAACTCCGATGAAATATGTATTTCTGGGTCATAGCACGTACAAACACTTACAGTTGTCGGTATTGTACGTTCTGGCGTTGTCTGGACGACTCGGAGTCTGCCGGGTAGGCGGAAGTTCACGATAAGGGGCCTCAGTGTCTGGATAACCGTTCTGTCGATGCTCCGGATGTCGCTGATAAGCTCCCGAGAAGATTCTGGTGTATCTTAAGTAACAACCGCTCGGTATTTGCCACTGCAAGTCGAGTTAAAATACTTCTTGGAATCTCATTGACCTCGCGTGTAATCGCGTGAGTACTCTTGTGTCTACTCACCTCGTATGAGGAGCTGGGCACGGGCTGGGGCGATCTGCCAGGGCACATCAGCATTCTTCTTCTGTAGAATCTCGGCTAAACGAGGAGATAAGTGCACTATGAGACTCCTACCTTCCCACATGAATTTCTCTCTCGCGCTTTAATCTACGGCCGTATCCTCGAAAAACGGTCCTTTCTACAAGACGCGCGCGCGCGGTAGAACCACTTCTATTGAAACGACTATAAAGGTACCGGTGCTTTGATATTTTTGTCGGGTCGAAAAGGCATTACAACTAAAACCGTTTGCTAAAATTGAAGCAGTAAGATGTCTCGCGTATAGATTTATGTAATCCAAAAAAAAAGTAGATCGGGTAATGTTTGTTTCCACCATTGTATTGTAGATTAACTTTAATCTCGGTTTAACTTTTATCTTTCTTTTATAGTGTTCTAAGAATTAAAAAAAGGTAAAGAGTAAATTAAATTGTGATTAAAGTTAACTCTTCATAGGCACACTGAGTCTTTTTTTGACCCAGGCGAAATTTCAATCTTAAATATTTTGGCATAAAATTCAATTTTTTAAATAAAGGTTTCAATATTTAAGTTAAATAATTATTTAGCAAAGTAGCAAAGATGTTGAAAAGTAATTCTGAATTTTCCTAGATTTTTTTAAAAAGATAAACCCAGTAAAAAAATTGGAGAAAAAAGACCCAGAGTGCCTACGGAGTAAGTAAAAATATGTATTCTTATGAGGGATTAACCTACATTGATAGAAATTGGCCTAAATTGGTTAAAAAATGGTCTATCAAAATTGGTGTGTGAAGATTATCTGCGAAGATAATTTATTCATACTCACCTCAGAGTCGAGAACATCCGTGGATTCTGCAAATATACGAGACAAATGTTGGCTCAATTGTGTTCACCACCGATAATTACATTTATATTTATATTTATGATAGGAAAATGTGACGTGATAATATTCTACATTGAAGGGAATTAGCAATGTCGCGTCGCGACGCAGACAGCGTCGCGACGCCATTCGCATCTACGCAACCGCGAAGCCTTTCTCGGGCTATTCCCGCGGGGCACAATGGCATAAATTTACCTCTCACGTGTATCGAGAAATGGCATTCGGCTCGATTTCCGGCTGCATCCGAGGCGACGTAGCGCACATTGTGAATGCCGGGATACATCACATGTCCAGGTCCCTGTGCGAGACATACGATAATTAACTTTTCGCGCAATTGCATGGAAATTTCCTCTGAGGAAAATATCCGCTTTGTATGTGCGAAACGGTGTGCCGGCGGCTAATCTTGTACGCGACGCTTCGTATTCGTTCAAAATCGAGTACAATTGATGTGACGCGATCGATCACTTTCCTTTTGTTTTTATTCTTCTTCAAATGACCCGAAAGTGATTAGCGCAGCGTACTCCCCCTTCGCACGATTCTTGTTTCAATTTGCCTAATCAGATTAGCCGTCAGGTTGCATAATGTCCAAGGCCATTTATAACCAATGCTATCGAGAGTGCAAGCCACCAATTATCCACGGGCCGGTTAACATGCGGACAGGATAATCTCTGTTATTACGTTAATAAAGTACACGTACGCTTTCCGCGCCGAGACGCCAAAAGGATACAATAAAAACAGGACGGAAGCGTCGACCGACAATGATTAATCATCCAGCTGGTTTTTCCTACGGTACCGTTCACGAGGAAAATCGTAGATACTATCCTCCGTCGCATTGCAGCAGTTTCTTCGTTGGGTCTCATTTTCTCGAAACATGAACGGATAATTAATGGACGATATCCTCGCTCGATTAATATGCCCGATTGTCAACGGCAAAAGAGGGTTAATTAACTTCAAGGTGCGCCAACAGAAGACTGGGAAGTCTCGACCGCTCGATACCGGAGACATAAATTTGCGAATAGAGTTAAGGAAAATTGAGGAAGTTTCATAGATATAAGGAAAGATCGTATGTGAAATGTTGTATCCGACAGCGAGTGCAGATACGGGTTGCTTCTTGACAAGTACGTACCCTCGTTTTATAAATGTGTTCCACGCCAACGTTATCGGTGAAGGTCGGTTCTTGCCAGAATATCAGACGATTTCGTTCCCCCGGGCTCAGTCTGACCTCGAAAGACACGGGACACATAGTAACCTTGGGGTTTTCGGTATCTGAAAATATCGTGGGGTATTCTAAGAATTACTGAATTCTCTCGTAAAATCATTGTATTGAACTCACTTAAAGTCTCGTGCTTTTTACTGCAATACTGCTTGCGCCACCCAACTACCCATTATTATTAACAATATTTTTGTTTTTCTCTTACTCTTTAGATGTTAGTGCTTTTAATCACATTCGTTAACCTTCTGTCTGCAATCTGGATTTTTTGGCACAAACGAAATCTTTCTCTTAAATTTCTTCAAAATAAAGAAGGGCGGAGTCTGGTGTCGTATCCTAAAATTTTGTTAGTGAGGTCTTAAAGGTAATTCTGAATGTTTTCACATTTTATTAAAACAATAAAAAAAATTTGGACTGGACAATAATAAAGACCCAAATTATAGGTGGAGAGAGTAAAAATATGAATGCAGAGGATTAAGATTTTTTTTATCAATAACAGGTAAGTAGAACATTTAAATTTGTATCACGTGGAAAGGACAGTTTTCCTGAAGTATCTAAAAGTTAGTTTGATGCAGATCTGAAAATAACTTTGTTGAACCAGCAAAACAGTTATGTACAACGTAAAAAGTTTCTAACTCTACCAGTTTGAGCGTCCTACGTAATTATTCTGATGCAAACAAAATTATTTTTAGATCTGTGTCTAAATTTTTAGCTTACATTTCAGCAATACCATTCTTTCCGTATATCTTTGTTACGAGATTGTAAACCCATTTGTTATTATACTACGACGCGTATTAGATATATTCAAGATTTCACGTGATCCGGTACTTTCTCGTAACAAGAGCATCTTTTCAATAGAACTCCCAACAATCTTGAATAGTCTCACATAGAAATGTAGAGCGAATAGAAATCGAGATAAAGCGGAATATAATAGACGAAACTTGGCGAGACTAAGCGATTTTTGAGACTGTAAAGATCCACGAAGGAGTAACCAACGCGATTCTCGCGAGTTCGTCCGATCGACGCGAGCTTATTCGGCGTAATCGCGTATCGACCACGATGCACTGGCACTCCTTCCGACCGTTGCGTTGCGGGGAGAACTTGCTTAAAGCGAGTTTCATGAACTTTCAGAATGAGTAATTAAGCGGGATGGGACGCGGAGTGCACTTCGCCGCGGAAACTAAAGTTTACCCGCGTCGCGTCGGGACGATTCGAGTGTCGAGCCGATTCCCATCCCGATCGATTGTCCCCTGTGCGAAAAGTTTTCTCGAGAAAAGTAGACAAATCGAAAATAAAAGGGAACAGAGTGGAAGGTGGAAACTTCACGGGATTTTGATCGAAGATTGATAATCTATGAAATCAGAAATTCTGCTTCGGAGCTGTCAAGTTTTCTGGTCCCATTTTATTCTTATCCGCTCAATTGAACTCCCAGGAGAACACAGTTGGGAGTTAAGAAGAGAAAGGTGTCACACTCTTCGCATTAAAATATGTCAAGCTAAATCCTTTCTCATTGTATCTTTCGTCACCATTGAATTCCAATTATAGATTTTATTAGCGTTCATCGGTACGCTTGTTAATAATTCTGATCCTTATTATAATATAATAACGTCCTTATCAAAATTTAATACTGGAAGGTAGTGATTAATTACTTGCTTTGAGTATTAAAAGCACTGTTGTTCAATGCTTTTAATATTCAAAATAAGTAATTATATTCAAAGTAACTATAATTAATCATCATCTTTCAGTATTAAATTGGCCATTCAGTATTAAACTGAATTTTTATAAGGGGGCGGAATGGTTAGTTAGCATAAGAAAAATGCAGATATAATTTATTATTATTTGCTTCAATGATACGTTTACTTATACTGTTTATAATAGCGCTTCTTATCACCGCGATGATACTTAGTGTAAGAAAAAGGAGCTTGCAGGAAGGAGATCCATTTTCTTTTCCACTTCCCAAAGCGAATTCTTTTTGTTCCTGATTTCTCTCTTATGCGCTGGACTTACCGCGAACTCTTATCACGATCCTACAGGTGCTGGTGTAATTAGAGACCGGCGACCATGCCGTGAAGGTAACGACCGTCGTGCCCGCTGGCAGATCCGCTTGCAATTGCTTTGCCCATGGAGGTGAAGCGTGTACGTATCTGAAAAACATAAAAGGGGAAAACAAAAAGAAGGAAACAAAGGCCAGCGAGATAGACATGCAACCGAGTTACTCAATGTTTTATTCAAATAACTATAAACTATTTCGTTTACATTAATAGATTAACAAATAGAAAAAGTTTGGATATTTTTTGTTTTACCTGCATAGAAATTTCTCAAAATCATAACACATATCAAAATATCTAAATTTGACACAAATAAATATTTGCCAATTAATATCGCTCTGCGACACTAACTGACAGATCCATTTCCATTCTATAAATGGATTTCTGTCCATAACCGAAATAGAAATAATTCGCGTCACTCTGTCTAAAAATAGAATTAAGTAACAATAGTAGTTGAACAAGGTAAATCTAACACAAATAAACAAAGCTTGACAGCTTCACCACATGTTTGATCAGAGCGGATGCCTAATAATAATAATAATAGTTTTACGTAAATCTTTATACTTTTCCAATTCATTTAAACTGCGCGCCGATTATTTGCAACCTTGAAATATAGTCTTAAAAGATCGTTGAAACTGGAATATATAATATTACAAATGGACAAACAATTTATTAATACTGATACTAATGAGCATCTTAAAATATTGTAAAAAATTTATTGTGAAAAATATCATCAAGATAAATTTATATATTTACACATTTTTGATGGAAAATAGATTCGAGTAAGATTACACATTAAATTGACAAGCAATTTAATAATACTGATCGATGCTAATGAGCATCTTAAAACACTTTAAAGGATTTATTGCGGAAAATATCATCAAGATAAATCTATGTATTTTACACATTTTTGACATTTGAAAATAGATTCGGGTCGGATCAATTTTGGTAGCCCCGAAATTGAGGATCTTTGCTCTATAATGCGCTTCTTACCTCCACCAATCCATGTTGGACTTTGGTTGCGGGAAAGTTACACGTATCGTGTTTTGCCTAGCCGGTAATTCGACGTCCATGTCCTGGGGGCAGCTCACGAACGGTTGTGGCGTGTCTACGGTGATAAAGTCGATAGTTAAACTCTTGATACCGATCGCCCAATTTCCCATACTATAACACGATAAGAAACTTCGATGGCGAGCAATTCCCATATCATTGGCCGCTAGTGCTCAAGAAGTGTTATTTTGCTCCAGAAAGTATCATGTCGTGCGTGAAAAGGTTTATCACGCTTTTATCGGTTTTACACGGGATGTAATAACAATGCAACCGTTAGATGTACAGAGAGTTTGTAAAAACATTAGTTTCTATAATACAAAATCGATTTTCTTTTTATAACTGAAAAATAATTTATTTAATCTATCGTTAAATTGAACGCGAGGATTCTCGGTTATCCTCAGTATATCCCGTCCTATAGAACCTAAAGCCACCCTTTATTTATAAAGCAACCATAAACGCGCGTAATATCGTTTGATGCGAGATAGGAGCCACTTAAAGAGCACCGCTCCGAAAAGCATCTCTTTCAAAATAGGAGCCGATTTGAATATCTTGTGCCAAGAATGGATTCCCGAACGATAGCGGCTGTAAACTACAATAGCAAAAACCAAAGCGGCATAAAACGGACATAGAATCAAAATCTCCTTTCCATTAAACGAAACAATTAACGTCATAGAGAAAAGAACCGCGAAAATGTGCGCGGGAATGAAAAAGCCGGCAAAATGGATAAAACGAACGAAAGGAGAGGAGCCGGAACGTAAAAACCCGCCGGTCCGAGTAAGCTCGTTAAGAGGCGGCGTTAACGTATGATCTCGTTAGCAAGCAGCCTCTACACAGGAACTTTGTATTATTAAAAGCTGCTCCGAGCGGCATGACTAATCTAGCGCGTCCAAGAATTTTCGTCGTTAAGTTATTTGCTCGGTTCAGGCAATATTTTACGTTCGACCGCGCATGACCGAACGTTCCCTTTATGTAAATTGAAAAGAATAACGTCTTGAAAATCGAAGAGAAATTTAATGAGAGCTCCAGACGTCCCCTACTTGGTGTAGGTCATAGACGTAATAGGTATAGACTGTGCATTCCCCGATCTTTGTGCTTCGTTAAAAAGGAAACATAATATTGAACCGCATCAGTATCTCTCTTCAACTTGTTCTGAGAGAAAGAGCGGTATCTGCGGTGCAAATCAAGCTACTTTACTATTCCTGAGTTTATAGTGACAACTGCACAGGAATGCACAATTTATATCTATTACAGTGCGGTCTATTTATAATATACCTCTGGAGCGCGTCTTCCCTGTATTAAACTATAAAAAACTGCGGATCGACAGAGGAAAAGCAAACAAATACTTATTTTTCTAATCCTTTTCTACTTACAGTAGTAAAACCACATTGGCCAATCAGCGAATCAATGACAAAGAAAACAATTTTTGCATCAGAGTATCATTAATTAGACATTGGGAATTAAATTGTAGAAAACTGCGGTCCTACAGGAAAAAAGAAGGCAAAGACTTATCTGATTCTTTTCTACTAGATAAAACCACATTAGCCAATCAGCGAATCGCTGACAAAAAAAAACCAGTACAATCTTTGCATTAGCATGTCATTATCCAAAAATTGGGACACCCCTACTCCTCAATGGCTCGCTCCAGTGTATTATAGAGCTCACTGACCTATTACGTCTACTCGCTTAAACGCCGCTTTAAAAGAGATACGCAGGTCTTCGAAAAAAATGCTGCCGGCACGTCTAAAAAACCGTGAAACGGCAAGAATAAATTTTAAATGAAAATAACGATGTTGAAAAAAATGTTCCGTTGAAAATAATTACACGACGATGAAGCGTACAGCAGTTCGTAAGGTAAACGTCCCAGTGTCCGGACACTTACACAAAATTTATTATTATTAATCTCAAATGCTTTTTTTATTACAGTATTATAATCTAATTGCATTTAAAGATTACAATTAAATTATAATATTACGTTTTAAAAAGCGTATTTGAGACTAATATTAATTTAAATAAATAAAGGATTATGTAAATGGACATAGGTTACGTCTGGACACATAGGTACATGTCCAGTCACTGGGATCGGACAGTACCTATGTCCGGACAGTTACACAAAACTTTATTTATTTATATTAATATTAATCTCAAATGCTTTTTTTTACCTTAAAGATCAATTTAAATTAGTTGTCTTTTGTCATTAAACATCTATTTATATTATTATTTTCCATCAGCATATTAATTTTCCAATTGCGGTCGGACACTGGGACAATTACGCCTCAGTGTCCAACCGGTTTGTCCGGCCACTGGTACATTGACGCATTCTATTATTTATTTAAATATTTTAATTAATAATTGTTATAGGGTTCAAATAATTTTTCCTTGCTGAAGGGAGTCTTGAGTTTTCAAATGAATACAAATATTTATATTAAAAACCTTTTTGATATTATAAATTGTATTATTTATGAGAACCTAATGCTTAAACGTCCGGCTACTGGGACATTTACCTTACTAAAGCAACGCTCGATGCAACAGTCAGCTCGTTAAAAATTTTATCGGATAAACATCTTGATTAATTTCTCAGCAAAGTTACGGGACGTGAAGGACATGATGCCTGCAGCGTTTTTCTTGGCAACCGTGGGACTGTGGAATCGAGTTATACTTGGATTGTAAAGAGAGTCTGTTGCGACTTCGCGCAGACATATAGGTTCTTTCCCGTTCCAATGGCCGTCACTGACGCAGTGTCTCGTATGCGGTCCTTCTAACCGGAAACCTCTGCGACATCGGACATGACACTTGGCGCCCTGGGGGTAGACGGATGCGCCGGAAGGATGTCCTGGACATCTGATCTGCTCGATTAAACCCAGGAAAACAGAATAAATAACATAGTCAAGAGAATAAAGTTTACATATTTGTGTCACTATAATAATTAAAAATGCATATATAAATTTAAGGCTCTAATATATGGAATTTCACAAAAATTAAAGTACATTCAGTTCCGCTAGTCATTTTTTATACAATAAATTTTTATAAGTAAATTCAAACGTTTCGATCTTTAATGCGGTGTTCTTCAGTGAATATAAATCCATTGTATGTATAATTTATATTCATTGATCAAGAAGTGTTAAAGAAATGTCGAATTTATTTAATGATTTTATTTATAAAAATTTATCGTGTTATAAATGAGCGGGCTCGCAAATAACTCGTGTACTTCAATTTTTGTGCGCGTATCACTATAAATTATATTATTATAAACACATTATTTTTCAACTTCCGGCTATCTCGTTTTTGTTCCACTTGATCTCATTTCAAAAACTTCGTAACTTTATTAACTTAATATTTTAATTTCTGCCGGTTGTTTCAAAAAAGTATAAATTTTTCATTTTTTCAGCCATTCTTGCAGCTCCGGATTTTTCAGAATTTTTTTTGAACATTTTAACACGGCATGTAAAATGCAAAGTGGTGTTGGAAATGTCGGTAGTGTGTAGTATAGTACATCATCTCTTTGAAAGATGCTTTAGAATATATATTTCGATAGTATATCGACTCGATCTATATCTAATATGACTTGCGATATCCGCGCGACAGTTACCTCTGCATGTATAGGCGGCTCCATGGCACGGCATCCCGACGTTGGCGAGACACAAGTTTTCTCGTCGGGCGCCAACACCAAATCCTCACTGCAGGCGCAATAGTAACTTCCGGCGGTGTTGATGCATTCGCCAGTGCAACCGCCGTTCCGGTTTAGACACTCGTTCACGTCTTGACATTGACTCCTGCTCATGTAATCCCATGCATAAAGAGTGGGAATCGCGCGATATCTGTTTTTACTCTACCAGCTGCTGCATACATCGCTTTAGATCTTACCTCGAAATTAACGTATATCCAGCGCGACAGGCGCAAACAAATGATCCTACGGTATTGACGCACTCTTGATCGCATCTGCCGCGACGCCATTCGCATTCATCAATATCTGCGGCCGTGGAATGCATTTTTGAGATTAATGTTATAAGAGCGTGTACAAAATATGCTCACATAATCAAGTAAATATATAATGTAACATGATTAATGTGTAATAATGATAAATTTGTTTGATAAAAGTATATGAAAGCCTATAGCTTTAACTTGATTTTCACATTTTATAATAGGTATATATAATATTATAGGTATATACAGAGTGTCTTGAAATTCGCTAATCAAAATACTATAACAAGAAAGTTTTCAAAAAATTAAGTAAAAAAGTTGTGTTAATTTTTATTTGAGAAAGTAATTTTTTTAGATATAAGGTTTAAATATGGCTAATTATAGATTACGTTTAGACGGCCACCTGTCCATGAGTCACATGCGGCATGTGTTAGTGAGAAAAAATCGAAATAGTTCTGTGGCATTTTGTCGTAACTGTTTCTGAAATAATGGTTTTTCTGTCTAGACTTGTGCGCAACTTTTATATAACAATAAAAGTACATACAAAACACCCTCTTTGACAAAAAGTTACGCACGAGTCTAGATGAGAAGATCATTATCTCAGAAACGATGACAGATACGGTAAACTGTCATAAAACTATTTGATTTCTTTCAACAAGACCTACAAGAAAGACTCTTACGCGTCAAAGTCATATCTATCACCATTATCGAGAAAATGATTGGAATGTCTAGACTTGTGAGTAACTTTTTTTTGCAAAAGAATATATAAAATAGAGTAGGGCTTTTTCGTTCATTTCTCGCGATAATGTTTGTTTCTAAACAGAACATATTGATCATTTAAAGGTTGTGCTTGTACCCTCAAGGAGCAATCATGATTGTATGATGTTTTTATAAATTTATAAATATATCACTGCAAAGAATTTGCTATCTTAAATTTTCATTCCCAGCAAACACGCAAACACAGAATATAACTGCAATGTTGCAGCAACATTGTAACATTTCGGAAATATAGCAGGAA